>NC_056731.1:1891023691-1891085833 GCF_019279795.1 Protopterus annectens | reverse complement strand
ACACATCAACATCACTCAATACCTAGTATACAAAACTCACTACATAAATAATATATATGCATTCACACACACACACACACACACACACACACACACACACACACACACACACACACACACACACACACACACACACACAACATAACATGGGGTTGGGTGCTAAACATTCAAAGATTCTTTTTATTTCCTTATTTTTTTCTCAATCCATCAGTCCATAGTACCAGCTCAGCACCTGTCCACATATGTTGGGTTTACCAGCTTGGCTCTTGGACCCTAGTCTGGTGCTGACTTCCATCATGGAGTTTAAAGTATCTGGGGATCAAAGCACTCCTGAGCATCTGTTCAGTCTTTATTTTGCTTATGGTCTAGTTGTTCCCTCCCTTGCAGACCCAGTGGTATGCTTGAGGAGGGGAGCATGCAATGAAGACGATAACATACTCGCGCCTTTCCTGCAGCAGCAGCTCAGACATGTCTCTGCCCTCTATACCCCCACGGCTCACCCATGCACCACACACACCCACAGTCTGTGTGTGCAGAGATCATTACAAAAAAGCACCCATTAGGGACACTAACCCCGGATGCAGTAACTCCCATCCCTCTCAAGCTGTCTGAGCTATTGCCTGAGCCGCTAATAGAAATCCAGAGTTGCTTGAGTCACACTCCAGGTTTTATCCTCATGCTACCAACGGAGCAGCTAATATTCGCGATTCTTTTATTATCCAGTATGCACGCTGACAATGTGACGCCTCATCCAAAAAATAAATAAACATAACTAAGTTTACTTCAGCTGTAGTATTACAACATCCAGCTCAGAGTTGTATGGCTAAAGCCAGCAATGAGTTTTCATACAGCTGCTAAAAGTACAGAAATCACAATAATACGCAACTTAAGCATGTTTTGCACACACATGTGCGATGTGCACAAATACACAGGTAGAGACTGCAGATATTTGAATTTGCATAGGCGGGATATGTCTTATTTATAATTCACTTTATATTGTTTGTAAGCGCTGTACTATTCACACACACAAAAAATACATTCCCCCTGACACAATCACATCAACTAAAATACCGTGGCAAACCGTGTCCGATTTCCCAGGAGCAGTAGTACATACATTCTTACAGTACAAAAGATATGTTCAGCCTTTAACTCCAGGCCACTGTGCTACTCCTACGTGGAAAAACTGCCCTCTAGCTGCATCCATACCCCGCAATAAAGCCTCTGATTGCTTACACATCTGACTCAAACATCATTAGCATACCCAGTGGTACCAGCCCATTTGAGTTTCGCTAAGATACTTATTTCCTCTCTTTAAACATGGCTGCTACTTTCTGCTGCTACTGCGCTGGCACAGATAAACACATTTTTACTGCGCAGTATAATCCTGCTGTGACAAACTGCATTTGTAGCAAACCGTACTCCTGGTGCGTTTCACATCTTTTTATTAACTTATTCCCTGCTGTATCGTTCTCTTTTCTAGGGGAAGTTCACATACTCATTTTCTTACAGTGACTGAAAACAATGCAAAATATGGTACATCTTAAAATTTTCTCCTTGGTCTTCCTAACACCAAGCCATTCCTAGGTAATTTTTCTGATTAAAATTCCAACAAAAAATAAATACCATAACCAAGTTTTCACAACATGCTGCACTGTGTATGTACTTATGTAGACATTGGATATTCAAGGTCAAAAGGCCGCTTCAAGCTTACAGAGAAATGGTATGTAAAAATTCCTATATGTAGTATACCTACACTGATGTAATACTAACAACATGATAAAATATCTAAAAAAATTGGACAAACTTGAACACAATCCAAAACAAATGTTTTGTAGCAAATTCACACCTCCCTGCTACTTAAATATATCAACTCCAAGATTACACTACATGAGTAAAAGGGCATACTGTATACTCCTTCCCTCGCCCTAACTTCAATTCTGTTGATATTTTGCTTTTTGATATTTTTTCACTGGATATTTTAGCATTCGAATAACTTTAAGTTGATACATCTGTGTATTTATATACACACAGATATGCAAATGATCAATTGCGTATAAATATGCAAATAACGCTATAGCCATATGCTAAATTAAATGAGTCAAATTAGGATATAAATGAAATGTAAATGTGTGCAAAAGAAATCCTTGTGATTCATAGCCATAAATCATAGATGGTACGTTGCACATCGCCATATTAAAAAAGCACACGAGAAACTATGGAACTACATATGTAGCAAAATATGTTGAAAGCAGCAGCAGTGTTTGCTCAACAGCATTTCCATCCATAAGTACCCTTTATTCGAAGTGGACAGGGCAATGCTGGCAGACAGCATTTGCCTCCTGTACCACCACATGTGTTAACTGATACAACGAAGTCTTTTTGCATGGACAGATGGTTACATGGACTTTTGTTAATATGTACAGAAAAACCACGCACCAGGGTAAGTGTAGAAATCTTACATTAGTGGATACAATGGCATGTGTAAAGCTTGCTTCTATGCTGGCTACGAGACCTTCAAAGATAAACGCCACTGTTCATTTCAAGGCCTTTTGCCTGTACAATACTTCGCCAGCGCATATGTATAAGAGCCGTAATCCGCCTCCCCGCAGCACATAAAGATAAAGATAGATACACATCCATGCGCTGGCCTCATTACTATTGTCTCAACAAATTGAAATAATTTCCAGCGCTTATGGACAGTGCACATGTGGTAAATAAAGGCTCCACCTGGTATATTTTTCAGACCTGTATGTTAACAGAAAGGCATATCAATCTACAAATGCCAAGTACTGAACAATGTACAGAGGTTAACAACAATAGCTTCTGCAATGTACCCTTTACAGGACACACCCCAAATCTGGTATACAAGTAATTCATACTGCCACTTTCTGTAAGGGCGTAAACTGCACAGGGACACTCTAACTGATGTAAATGTGTACTGATGCAATCTAGCATATTCTCAGATGTAGTAGTGTTTGTGTGTACATGTGCACCTTTTAAACTTCCCTATGATCTCAACCGTTTCATAAGCATTCTGGATTGACAATTTCTACCTAAATTTGACTTGTTTCCAAGTAAAGATACCAGGGCATTTTTATTTAACCAATTACATCTATGTGCTTTTTGAAATATAATAAATAATACTAACAGATTGCCAGTAAATGCATCAGTTTTGCTAATTTGAGTCACTTTTCATTTCTATCATCAAGAATAAGGAATTTGCTGGCTGCTCTAGTATTCTTTCGCTTGGTAGAGTTTAATTTACAGTGCCTCCCCCAACTACCTGTGACTTTAAATTGTACTGTGTAGCAGGACCGCTCTATTTGGGCCTGGATGTTTTATGCTTGCATTTCTTTTCACACAAGTGGACTGCCCAATTCCTAACTGATTTGACCCTGCTGTACAAATCACAGCAATGTAGTTAATACGCACTGTATAGCCACAACTGGTCTGTTTAAAAAGTGTTTATAACTTATTTAACATTCCTCCCTATATTCACACTGGCCACTCACCAAGTCTGCCACAGAAGTTGTTAGAAGGTTGCTAGCACAAATTTTTCTCATGTTGTGCTATTGTTTACTTATATTCACCCTTGTAGCTCACAGTTTGGTTACAGCACTGCCTTGTATAAATGCTATAGTTGCTGCTTATAATTTTGTTGCCTGAAGGATGATTATTCAAACTGTTGTTAACTTTTTGCTACTCAGTTTAGTTTATGCACAACATCAAAAGTTGCTCATTTCTTATTTCCTTATATTTAATCTTGTTGATGGTACTTGTACTTGGCTGCATCCAAGCATGCTTCACCTGAGCCTTCTGACTAAGTTGTGTGTTTGTGGCATTCAAACCAACCTCTCTTTTCATTTCTCCTATTTGTGGTAATCAAAGCTTGAAGAGTGCGTTTTGTGTCATCTGAATCCAACCGCCAAGATGTACCTGTTTTGTATTCTAGAGCCTGCTATTTAGGAGTGTTATTGTACTGTGTACTGTACCAAAATATGGTGCACGCTTCCTTCAGAGCTTACAGTGTTCGTTGTTCACCCCTTCCGCACCCTGGACTATTGCTGCCATGCTGAATGTGTATGCCAATTTTGTGCTGGTTCGCTTCAAGCGTAATTTCTTCCCTATAGTTCACATAGCCGCTGCATCAGTGTTAGAACTTTTGTTTCAATCGAAGTTTATCTTCTTTCTCTCACAGCACAGTTTATCTTCCCAATATTCTCTTTCTCTACTCATTGACTATAGCTGGTTCACTATATCATGTCTACCCTGGTAATTTGATCTGCCCGTCAAACAACACAAAAAGCTCATTCTACCTGTATCCCCTCTGTTGCCTGCCTCATTGCTACAAGCCATTCTACCACAGTGGTAGAACTGCTGACAGCTCACCGTCACCCAACATGGAGACACATGCAGCACCGCGCAGAGGTATAATTACCTTATGCAACCTACAGGCCACCTCTCACTTACAGAGATGTAAGTGGTGTAAGTCACACAACTCACCCACACCTCCAGAAAAAATCACACTAAACCAACATATGCTGATGTTGTAAAACAAATCACTCCCAAACCTGCTAAATAATCAGAACAAAGAGCTTTGCAGCAACTACTCAACAGAACTCCATCATACTCTTATAACTCAATGAATCGGCTACAGACAGCAAACGCTCTCGCCACCAAAGTCTGGGCATCTATGTACACACTAATGTTCATGTTCAGTACCTGGTTAATCTTAATTTTACATCTGTTACTCTCTGACCTTTTAGTTTCTTTTTCACAATAATATTGCCACCAAATCATTGTTTTTGTCTCCTGAAATACTATTTATAATATGCTAAAACTAATGTATCCTACTGAAATTTTATCTGAATATGCTAATATTTTGAAAATTTTAACAAAATTGTGATAATCACATTTTAAAAACGCAAAGCACACTTCACAATGCAGAATTGTTTAATTGAAAAATAATAAAAAGAACAAAGCTTTCAGACATCAAGTCCTTCCTCAGTGTTACAAAAAAAATTAAAATAAATCATCTTTTTAAAGTACTTTAAACAAGACATGTGACACAGCATATCCTATCACACAAGGACATCAATTAAACTAAAACATTCTCAGTATTGTTGTGCTTTCTTAACTTTCCTCTTCCTAATCAGCTGCCATACTATTAAAATACAATATTAAAGAAAAGAAGCAAAGAAAATATCTAAATAGATATATTTTTATCTAACAGTACATTACTTAATACTTGCTGCTTAGATTTCAGAATTGCTCAACGTCACTTGGTTTATTCAAACCTGGATATACATCTGCTTGCATTTTTTCCCCAAATTAAAAAATCATTTGGCTTGCCTTTTTGCAAAATAAGGAGGATTTTAAAAAAAATTTGTGTTCCCCTTGGCTTTTGGTTGAGGGGGGTACCCCAACATGAAAAAAGTTTTGGGGGTTTTTTCTGTTAAAAGAACCCCCAAACCCAAAAACCCCCCTTGCCCTGGAAAAGAATTTTTTTTAACCCCTCCTTGAAACACCCCCCAAATCCCAATTGCAAACTGGACTGCCAACATCTCCTTCATGTTGATATGTAGATGCTGTAGTCTGGCAGGCCACTTGTCTTGTATCCACTTTCCATTTAGATGAGCTCCCCAAGCAGTATCCGAGGCATCTGTAGTTAAAATCTGACTCGCCTCTGGCCGGGTCACAGAGAGTCCCTTGTTTAGGTGACATTCCTGAGCCCACCACAAGAATTCCTTTTGAAGGCAAGGTATTATTTGAATGACAGTGTCCAAATCTTGGCAGTGCTGTGTCCATACATTTTTGAGATACCATTGCAGCTTCCTCATATGCAGTTTGGCATTGGGAAGCACCAGAATACAAGATGCCATGAACCCTAATGCTTGAAGGACTGTCCTTGCAGTCAGCACGGACTGATGAGATAGTTGATGGAAGTAAAGTGACAGACTCTTTTGTTTGTCGGGGTGTAAAAAGGGCAGCTGGGCTGCTGTATTCAGTCTCACACCCAGAAAGCACATGTCTTGAGAGGGTACTAGACTGGACTTTATTTCGTTCACAGAATACCCTAGGCATCTTAGCACTGCTATGACATATTCCAGATGCTGTAGAAGGTGTTCCTTTTCTTGAGCCAGAATCAGGCAGTCGCCCAAGTAAGGATAAATTTGAATGCCTTGAAGCCAGAAGTAAGCTAACACTGGAGCCAGAACCTTTGTGAATACTCTGGGCAGTAGATAAGCCAAAGGGCAATGCAGAGAACTGATAATGAAAATCTCCAGTTCGAAACCGCAAATACTTTCTGCAACTTAGCCTTATGGGCACATGAAGGTAAGCTTCCTTGAGATCCAAAGTTACCATCCAGTGGTCCTTGCCCAGCAGAGGTAACAGTTGCTGTAACGTCAACATCTTGAACTTGGGAATGTCCAGATAAGTGTTGAGGATAGATAAATCCAAAATTGGTCTCCACGTGTTCCCCTTCTTTGGTACTAGGAACAGGCGAGAATAAAATCCGAAGCCCCTTTCTGACACAGGGACTGGCTGAATAGCCCCTATCTGGAGTAACTGAGAAACTTGCTTGTGAGCCTCTTTTCTTTGTGGAGGAGGAACATCTGGCATGCCTTTGAAAGGGGGCATTGTGTGGAAATAAAATCTGTACACGTGATGAATGATAACCAGCACCCATCTGTCTTGAGTGATTAAATCCCAATTTTCTTTGAAAAGAGACAATCTTCCTCCCAAAGGAGCTGACAGGCGAGAGTCCACTGGCAGCTGAAAAGGCAGGTCATTGGTTCTGCTTACGAAAGGACTGACCCCTGCCCTCACCAGAAGTCTGAGCAGGTGAACTGTCTGATCTAGGTCTAAGCGAACCTTGAGCCCTGCCCCTACCACGTCTAGACCTACCCCTAGACTGGGAACCATAAGCAGGATATGTCCACCCCTTAGCAGGCCAATTTCTACTAAACTCGGAGGCTGCACCTGCAAAAATCTTTAACAGTCTGCATAGACTTAGCTTTGTCCTCCATTTTCTTTAAAACTGCTTCCACAGGCGGTCCAAACAACACATCAGACTGTAAAGGAGCATCCAAAATCCTGGTCTTAACATGCTCAGCTAAATTCTGATCCTTCAATCATGCATGTTCATGCGAAGAACAGAACTAGTAGCAGCCACCCTCGAGGAGGCCTGAACAGCATCAAAACCACACTGCAAAGAATGCTTACCCACTTGTTCAGACACATGAACCAAATCCAGCAATTCTTTACACTCAATACCTTCCGCCAAAGCATCCACCTTAGATTTCAATTGTGAAAGGAGATAATTCTGATATTTCAGCATATGAAATTGACAATTCAACGCCCTCATGGCTAGAGTGGAAGAAGTATATACTTTCTTACCCCACCTATCCAAAGCCCTTGCCTCTTTATCAGAGGGTACAGGATTTTTAACCACAGAAGCTTTAACACCTTTAGGCCCCTGAGAAACAGTTTCTGGGTCCGCCCTGGGACTCTTAAACAAATACTTATGAGCTTGGGCACCCTATAATACCTATCAGGCTTAACAGGAGCAGGAGGCAAGGAGTCAGGGTTCAGAGAAGCCTCTGCAAAAACATCCTCCACCACATTCAACACAGGAGGAATAGCTAAGGGCCTATGCTGGGGCAAAAACAAGAATTCCCTAAGCCTTTTTCTGGAGTCAGAGTAATCTTGGCCTTCCCATTTAAAGTGCTCCCTCATGGGGTGAAGAGTCTCTGAAAATGAAAAATCCTCAGGAGGAGAAGCTGAAGGAGTGGAATCATCCACATCAGAATCAGAATAAGTAGGAAACTCTTGCAAGTCTTCCACAGAAGACTCTGAAGCCTGTGAACACTGTTCAAAACTATCAAACTCCTGTTCCACCCTAGGCCTCTTATCAGGTGGGGGCATAGAACCTCTAATCAGAGTAATCAAATCTTCTGCCATTTTAAGCATATGTTTCTTAGGCAAAGAGAAAGAAATGCTAGGAGAAGCCCCTACAGAAGCTGAACTTGGCCTTCCTCTAAAAGAAGCTTTGGCAACAGAAGGAGAGGCCCTAACTACCTTGGGAAGAGAGGAAGAACAGTTACCTGAGAAGCCCCTCAGCCTGGCCTACCTCCTGAGAGGGCACATCCTGTAACAGTAAAGTATCTGCCTGAGACTCCATAGAGACTCCTGGCAAAACCTCTGGCTCCCCTGAGCCTTCTAAAGGACCGCCGTCCGGGACTGCCGCTTCCTCACCCCTAGCCTTCACTGTTTTGTCCTTGCGCTTCTTAGATGAAGCAGGCCGGAGCATCCGGCGGCATAGTATAATTGCAGCGCTTTCAAACACTAACCTAGCACAATCAAGCCTCCTCTTAATAGTGCGCTTGTTAAATCTAGCACAAGAGCGGCAACCAACAACGTCGTGCTCAGGCCCTAAACAAGGTATACACAAAGTATGATAATCCCTATGCGGTATCTGCTTCCCACAAGAAATACAGTTATTCACTTTTCTGACATCCGGTTAAATACTGAGGCAAGAAAAACCAAAATGTTCCCCAGCGGGTTACTTAGCCAACTCTGTATTCGGTCTGAAACTCCGGTTTGGAAAATCTCAGAACGCCAACCTGCACTCGCAAAATTGCTTCTGCATCGGACCATGCGGCAAAAAAGACTGAGGAAATGGCGTCGGGCATGCGCATTAGTACCCTGGCGTACTGGCGTCAGTCTAAGGCGCCATGACCGACGTCAGCCTTATACTCTGGTATTCGGGCCGACTGGGACGCGGACTATACCCAATTGTCAGGACTGCAGCAAGGGAAGACGAAGAACATCCAATGCGACTAGGAGGAAAGTGTAGAAATCTTACATTAGTGGATACAATGGCATGTGTAAGCTGTTTCTATGCTGGCTACGGAGACCTTTCAAAGATAAACTACTGTTCATTTCAAGGCCTTTGCCTGTACAATACTCGGTATATGTATAAGAGTGTATCCGTCTCCCCAGCACATAAAGATAAAGATAGATACACATCCATGCATGGCCTCATTACTATTGTCTCACCAACCTGAAATACTGTGCGCTATGGATTGTGCACATGTGGCAATAAAGGCTCCACCTGGTATATTTTTCAGACCTGTATGTTAACAGAAAGGCATATCAATCTACAAAATGCCAAGTACTGAACAATGTACAGAGGTTAATAAACAATAGCCTGCACAGCACCCTTACAGGACACAACTAACATCTGGTATACAAGTAATTCATACTGCCACTTTCTGTATGGTGAAACTGCACAGGGACACCTAACTGATAAATGTAGGCACTACGGTAATCTAGCATATCTCAGATATGTAGTGTTTGTGTGTACATGTGCACCTTTTAAACTCTGCTGCATAGCAGGACCTGCTGCTCTATTTAGCTGGCCTGCATTGTGCTACATTTCCTTGCTTCATAGCATTCTGGATTGACAATTTCTACCTAAATTTGACCTTGCTTCCAAGTGTAAAGATACCAGGGATTTTTTTTTTTATTTAATCCAATTACATCTATGTGCTTTTGAAATATAATAAATAATACTAACAGATTGCCAGTAAATGCATCAGTTTTGCTAATTTGAGTCACTTTTCATTTTCTATCAAGAATAAGGAATTTGCTGGCGTTCTTAGCATTCTGCTTGGTAGAAGCTTAATTTACAGTGCCTCCCCCAACTACCTGTGACTTTTAAATTGTACTGTGTAGCAGGACCTGTGCTCTATTTGGCCTGGATGTTTTGCGCTGTATTTCTTTTCTACACACAAGTGGACTGCCCAATTCTAACTGGATTTGACCCTGCTGTACAAATCACAGCAATGGGGCATACTGCACTGTATAGCCACAACTGGTCTGTTTAAAAGTGTTTATAACTTATTTAACATTCCCTATATTCACACTGGCCACTCACCAAGTCTGCAGTTGCTAAAGGTTGCTAGCACAAATTTTTCTATGTTGTGCTATTGTTTACTTATATTCACTCCTTGTAGCTCACAGCTTGGTTGCACTGCCTTGCATAAATGCTATAGTTGCTGCTTATAATTTTTGTTGCCTGAAGGATGATTATTCAAACTGTTGTTAACTTTTTGCTACTCAGTTTAGTTTATGGCCAACATCAAAAGCTGTTCATTTCTCTTATTTCCCTTTATATTTAATCTTGTTACTGATGGTACTTGTACTTGGCTGCATCCAAGCATGCGCCACCTGAGCCTTCTGACCAAGTTGTGTGTTTTGTGGCATTCAAACCAACCTCTTTTCATTCTATTTGTGGTAATCAAGGCTTGAAGAGTGTGTTTTGTGTCATCTGAACCAACCGCCAAGATGTACTCCAGTGGTATCTGAGCCTGTTATTTAGAGTGTTATTGTAATTGTGTACTGTACCAAAATATGGTGCATCGCTCTCAGAGCTTACAGTGTTCAAGTTACACTACCCCTTCAGCACTTGGACTATTGTTGCCATGCTGAATGTGTATGCCACTCTTGTATTAGACTACTTTATGTAATTTCTTCCCTATAGTTCACATAGCTGCTGCATCAGTGTTAGAACTTTTGTTTCACCGAGTTTATCTTTCTCACAGCACAGTTTATCTTCCCAATATCTCTTCTCTACCTATTGACTATATTGGTTCACTATATCATGTCTACCCTTGGTAATTTGACCTGCCTGTCAAACACAAAAGCTCATTCTACCTGTATCCCCTTCTGTTGCCTGCCTCATTGCTGTCATTCGAACACAGTGCAGGAACTGCTGACAGCTCACTGTCACCCAACATGACATGCACTGCGAGAGGTATAATTACCTATGTAACCTACAGGCCACTCTCTCACTTACAGAGATGGGCAGTAAGTCACACAACTCACCCACACCTCCAGAAAAATCACACTAAACCAACATATGCTGATGTTGTAAAACAAATCACTCCCAAACCTGCAACAATCAGAACAAAGAGCTTTGGCAGCAATCCACTAACAGAACTCCATCATACTCTTATAACTCAATGAATCACCGGGCTACAGACAGCAAACGTTCCCCGTACCAAAGTCTGGGCATCTATGTACACACTAATGTTCATGTTCAGTACCTGGTTAATCTTAATTTTACATCTGTTACTCTCTTAATCTTTTAGTTTTCAATAATATTGCCACCAATCATTGTTTTTTTTTTTTTTGTCTCCTGAACATTATTTTATAATATGCTAAAACTAATGTATCCTACTGAAATTTTTATCTGAATATGCTAATATTTTGAGAATTTTAACAAAATTGTGATAATCACATTTTAAAAAACGGCAAAGCACACTTCACAATGCAGAATTGTTTAATTGAAAAATAATAAAAGAACAAAGCTTTCAGACATCAAGTCCTTCCTCAGTGTTACAAAAAATTAAAAATAAATCATCTTTTTAAGTACTTTAAACAAGACATGTGACACAGCATATCCTATCACACAAGGACATCAATTAAACTAAAACATTCTGTATTAAGAAGTGCAACTTTCCTCTCTAATCAGCTACTATTAAAATACAATATTAAAGAAAAGAAGAAGAAAATATCTTAAATAGATATATTTTATCTAACAAGTACATTACTTAATTACTTGCTGCTTAGATTTCAGAATTGGTTTCAACGTCACTTGTTTATTCAAACCTGGATATACATCTGCTTGCATACAGACAATCCATTCATACTCCTTAGTATCCAATTTATTAATAATATCACCACGCCTAATATTAGGATGTGTCGATTCTATAACTCTAAAAACAAATTGATGAGAAGCACCCTGTTCCTGTATATGTTTTGCCAAAGAATTAGTTTCTATACCTCTACGTACATCTGATCTATGTTCTACTATCCTGTCACGTAGCCTTCTGGCTAACTTTCCCACATAAAATCCTGAACATAACGTACAGGTAGCTAAATATACAACGAATGAGGTGTTACAAGTTGCAGTACAATTAAACAAATCTTCTCCTACTAACAGGATGAATAAATTCATTTGAATGACAGATACTTTGGCAGCAGGGGCAGTTATAATATGGTACAGTTCCCTTTCTACTATAATCAACATAATTCTTTTTTATTTAGAGCAAAATCTTTAAAACACAAACATTGTTTCAGATTTTCACAGTTTCTTTATATGTAAATAATGGTTTCTCAGGTAACCATTTCTCATAACCAGGTATAGCTTTCAATATATCCCAGTTATTTCTAATAATTGTTTCAACTGACTGACTTGCTCTACTGCAAGTCATTAAATATCTCAAAGGTTGAGCCGCAGTACTTTGTTGTTCTACAACATTATTATTTATATGATTTGAAAAATATGGCTTGGCTTGTCCATCTCTTAATTTCATCACATAGTCTCTGACTATATTTAATTCACTTCACTTAGCCATCTTGCACATCTTTTGTGTGTTGATAATCACATTTTACAGAAGAAAAACTACAAATGATTTTTAGAGTTCTTCTCTCCAGGACTGAATAGCTTCCTTTTAAGTCCAGCTGGACCATCCTGGAAAACAAATACAATCAATCAAGTTGAAATGTCCTACTAACTGGTGACTCCATCATCAGGCGCGCTATCGCCACACTCACTATGCTAGACAAAGACTGGAAGACAGCTGTCTTTTCATTGTCAGGATCCATTATATCAAGGAGGAGCTAAAGTCCCATAAACAGGATAATTATTACTATACTTTAGCAGTGGCTCATACTTTTGTCAGTGGGTCCTTGTACATAACTTACACTAACTCTACTAATGTTTCTGGGACTTCGACCATCACAGGACTGCCCAGATCAGCTTCCTTGGGGCCTTATGTGCTTTCGCCAGCTCTAAGAATGACCAGTTGAACTACTTCAATTCTTCCTTCTTATCAGTTACCTGCCTCACAGCAAACATTGGGCCATTTGTGCTGCATCCTGAACTGAATCCAAAGTGCTTATCTTATATCTTAATTTCTACTACTCTGCACATTTATTTATCAATCAGCCTCTCCAAAACTCTCATGCAATGTGACAGCAGTTTAGATACAGCTATACTGCCCACAGTCATCAATGCCCCCACTGCGCTTATACAAACTGAACAAACTCTTACTCAGTCTGTGAGGATTCAGCTTTTTCTCTAAACTTCTGTGAGTACACTCAAACTATTTCTGCCCTAACCCACCCAACATCTTGATCTTATCTGCTGTGACATCGTCTAGGGTGGGATCTTCTTTCAATGTAGACTTGTCTGGGACGGTATAGCTTATGTGGGGGTTTTCTTCATTCAGAGGATGCTGGAAGTACTCTTTCCATCTGCCTTTGAGGTTCTGTGGGTTACTGCTTGCATCCCTTATGAAATGTGTCTGATGACTATCTCCTTTATTTTTATGATTTTGCCTAGCAGCCTTAAGAGTTTCTTTGTGCCTTATCTGTACCATCTGGAGAGTTACTTTTCAGAAGCTGGCAGAATTCCTCTGATGCCTTTTTTTTTTTTTTTTTTTTTTTTTTGCTAATGCAACTCCTCTCTTAGCCTCTTTGCTAACCAACCTTTTTAGTCTGGTCTGTTTTTTTTCTATCTCCCAAATTTTCCTACATTCCTTTATTTTGCTGACTTGAAGTCCTGGACTTCTGCATTCCACCACCAGCTTTCCTTATGAAAATGCCTGGCTCAGCCACATATCGCTTCTATAGTCCTCATACGTGCTGTTTTTGTGGCACTGCTTTTCTTGAATTCAACCTATTTAATCTTTGCCCTGAGGTGCCAGAGTATTTTCTTTGAACTTTTGTGCTTCCTCTTCAGTCAACTTTCAGGACTTCAGCCCAATCTTTGTTGACCTTTTTAGAGCCTTCTCTGACCACTGCTTGCAAATTGACTGTGTCAACTAGTGGTTCATGTTGTGAGCCGATGGTTTCATATTTGATTACATTCTAATCACTAATTCTACCCAAATATTCTTCTATTCTTCCCTTACTGGGAGGAAGGATACCAGAGCTGCATGTTGACCCCTCTTGTTTGTGATCCTGTAACTTTCTCACTTTCTACACCATGTGTTGCCCCCCCCCCCCCATCAAGCCATTTGCCAGACAGAAGAATAGAATGTCCTCTCATTCTTTATTTCTGTTAGCCCCCCCCCACAATGTGGACCCAGGCAGTCTTCATATCCTATTCTCTCTGTCCCAATTTGTGCATTTAGGTCCCCATAATTAACACTAACTTATGTTGTCCTGCTTTATCTATTAGGTCTTACAACTGTTACATGCTTGCATGCTTTTCCTCTGTATCTCAACCCTGCTGTGGGGCACAGATTGACATTATGCATACTGCCTTTTCCTTACACTGTAGTCGGATCGCCGTAAGTCTGCCACTAATTCTGATGATATCTCTCATAGTCTTCTGAAAAATCTGTCCCTCACTGCAGTGGTTGTTTGCTCAGCATATGATAAAGGGTTATTACAGCAAGGGCTACACCACACAAATGAATGGAATAGAAAGGATTTAATTTAAATGCAAAGAAGTACAGCACGGATACCTTTGGTAAACACATTTCAGCAGCATTGTAGTATAGACAGTACTTCACTCCAGAGGTATATAGTCAGAGTAGACTTCTCCCTATCTTTTGACCACAATGCAGCAAGAGTAGTCAGATAATTTTTCTCTCTAGACCAACTAAAAACTAAAAGTATCTCAAGTCAAAAGAAATTGTTATTCTTCTATAGTCTGCCCTGATCAGTCAAACTACAGAATACAGTATCCATCTATCCAAGCATATCAAACAAAAGGCCCCTATGGTTGCAAACTTAAAAGATCACTGGACTTAAGACCCGCAACTACCAAGACAAGCTTGAGGGTCCATCCCCATACTGTACTGCTTTCCTGCATGGTCATTTATGTCTAGCATTCCATATAGTTAACGTGCCAATCCTGCTTCATCTGCTATGTCTCTATAAACAAATGGTTCCACAAACACAAACTAAAGACTTCAATCTCCATTACACAACAAGACACACTAGAGGAAATTGTTAATATTGAATGCTTTACTTGCCACTGGAATAAAGTTCCGCTACACACAGAGGAAAATTCTCACTTCCTTATGGCAAACCTTGCCAATTAGCTGGGCTCCATAAATTCATGAAAAAACACCAACGGCCAGCAAGATAGTTCCAATGCTTTATTCAACCACAAAATGGACATGAAAATGTCCTATAGCAGTAAATTGCATCAATTTCAAACCGGTTTCGGCATAAAGCCTTCCTCAGTGAAGCTAAATAACTATGCCAACAATGCATAGAGCGCTCTTTATATATCCTAATACATAATAGGTCCCACCAATCATGTTAATGATTGTAGTGCTTGTTAAAGAAGAGCATTCTTCCTGTCTTGTAACTTTGATCATCACTTTATATATACATATCAAAAACTGTTAATAAACAACAAAGGACATAGGATAAAATATAGAAAAATGACAATGCTATAATATGATATCAATGATTCCTTCAAAAATATGGGACAGCATGAATAATAATTAATATACTAATTCTATGATCATATGACATCCACATAGAATCAAAATAAAGCATTCGGCTGAGTAAAACAGTCATATTATATTTAACAATACTGTATCATGGTAATAAAAATTGTATGGTATATACCTGTTTAATTACTTACAACAATGGTACATAACACTATAATATATGAAAGAAAAATTATCAAAAATATGCAATAACCACAGTATATAGTAATGGTTATATTATATTGAATATAGAAATACATCTGTGAGCCATCTGTGTTGTGTACCAATAGGACAACAACCCCAAACTGAATTATAATTCATAAATGGTCATTAAGACCTGGAGAAAACAGGGCCCCCAGATGGATTATCCAATATTTTTCCTTAAAGGTAAGTGTGTTCTCCCAACCTTGTTGATGGCTTCTGTCCCCCACTATTCGGTCGATAATAGTAAACATAAAATTGGCTGTAGGATGTTTGAGTGTATGTTGATACAAGGCATTTGTGGTTTTCTTATTTCTAATGTTGCTCCTGTGCTCACCAATCCTAATCCTAAGTGAGCGTGATGTTTTGCCTACATAAAAGGATGAACACTGACATGTGGCCAGGTAAGTTACCCAGCTGCTGGAGCAATTCCCAAAAATTCTTAAATCATACACTTTACTTGTGTTAGCACTACTGAACTGTTTAGTTTTATTCACCTGATTGCAGGACATACAGTGCCCACATGGAAAAGTGCCCTCCAATTAATTTCCACTAATGGTCAATTGCTTATATTTCACTCCCCCACTGTCATAATGTTTGTAATGTGAAAAAATAGAACCCAGTGTTCTACCCCTTCTATATGAGAATTGGCACCGGTGACCCAGTTGTTGCCTGAGATATTCGTTGGCACGTAAAATGTTCCAATTATTATCCATGATATTCCGAATAATCTGATGATTTCTCCCATATGTTGTTACATATCTCAGGGCACAATCTCCTTTCTTGGCTTTACTGGTCTTATACTCCAACAACTGTGTTCTAGGTTGTCTGTCCGAACATGTTTTAGCTGATATAATATCAAATGGACGGTATCCTCTATCCAAAAATCGTTTGGTTAAGTCCATACTGGCATCCACATAATCATCCAACGAAGAACTGATACGTTTCATTCGAAGAAACTGGGATTTTGGAATATTGCGGACAGTGTGGCGTGGATGCATACTTGATGCATGTAATAGTGTGTTATATTCTGGATATTTACGATGTATCTTAGTACCCAATGTGTTATCCGGGTTTCTATACACAGTGACATCCAGAAATTTGATTGCATTTAAATTGCTATTAACAGTAAATTCAATACCCCACACATTGTTGTTGAGGTATTCAACGAATTCCTGGAGGTATTCGGTATCTGCACGCCACACCATCCAGCAATCATCCAGATATCTTCGCCAAATGTCCATTTCAACCAAATAAATATTACGTGATGTATTATATATCAAACATTCTTCCAAGTAGGCCATAAACAAGTCCGCATAAATGGGAGCAAAGGATGCTCCCATAGCGGTGCCCTGGAGTTGCCAGTAACATTCCCCTTGAAAATATAAAATATTTTTGTTTAGAACATGTTCAGACATGCAAATGATAAGTGTGTTAAAGCCAGGTGGGTATAAATTTGTCTTATCAAGCCAGAACTGGAGTGCTTGTAAGCCTGCCCAATGTGGAATGCTTGCATATAAGGACTTGACGTCCAGTGTACATAGTACCCAATCTGGTTCAATTTGTGAATCCTCTATGATCTGTAAAAATTGCATTGTATCTTTAATCCTTGCTCTAACATGGACTAAAAGTGGTTGCAATTGCTGTGTGAGAAAAAACTGATAGAGGTTCCGTCAATGAACCATGGCCAGAAACAATTGGTCTTCCAGGTGGAGAAGTCAAAGATTTATGTATTTTGGGTAGTAAATATAGTACTTGCTTACATGGTTCCTTGACCATAAGATGTTTAGCTGTATTGGATGATATGATCCCTTCCTCAACTGCATTCTGCAAAAATGCATCAATCTCCTTTTTAAATGTAGGAGTAGGGTCTATGCCCATATACATGTAACATTTTGAATCCGACAGTTGGCGAAGACCCTCTTGGATGTAATAATCCATATCCAAAATAACCATAGCACCACCTTTATCTGCCTGAAGGAAAGCTATTTTGTTATTATTCTTGAGTTCCATCAGGGCCTTCCTTTCTACCTCAATGATATTGTCATGTAATATATCACTGGTGTATGGTGGGAAGCGTAATTCTCTGAGCATTGCCTGTTGAAATGCAGCTACATGGGTATTAATTAGGGGGTTGAAATGTAGATTTAAGAAAACGGAATTCAGTTGATCTTTGAGAGTTACTGTTATCTTTATCTGAAAAGAATATTTTACGGTTAAGACAACGGCAAAACTCTAATAAATCAGTGACTACCTGGTATTGATCACAGAAAAAACTGGGTATGAATCCCAAGCCTTTATTTAAAATCCTTTGTTGATCCACAGTTAGAGCGGTTTTGGAAAGATTAAGAACATTATTGAACACATTCTCATTTATTTCAATGGCACTTGTATCAACCCATCTATTGAGTCCATATCTAGGCCTTTTTGAATGTTTGCGCCCACCTCTGCGTTTGGTGTTCCTCCTAAAGGGATGGGAACATTACTTTTCTTTTTGGCTAGTGAACTCACTGATGGTACACCTTCACTGTCGGTAAGAGAGGACTCCTCACCCCAGGTACTGGTATACATTTGGTCTTTACGTTTAAGAATAGATCTAGGCCTTTTTCTGGTCTCCACCCTACCCTTACCCATAGCCATGTCCTTGAATCTAACTGATCTTTGAATTTCAAAGGGACGTCCACGACTGTAGTCTGTAACGTCCCTAGTGAATTTTTTAATTTTCCTTTCTTTCGTTAATTTATCATATTGAGTAAGTTCTTTAGAAAGATTCATGACCATGGTTTCATAGTTACTGTTAGACTCAAATTTCTTACATTTTGTACTGAGATCCTTAACTTTTACTATATTGATGTCTACTGCTCTTTCATAATAGTCAGCCAGTATTTTTACCAATCTCATAGAGCCTTCCTGTACTGCCTCATTCCATTCCTCTGTCAGCCTCTGTTCAGATCTGCTGACCATCGTTTTCTACCTGATCCGAAGTCCCCTGGGAACTAACTTTTTGAATAAATAGGCTTTAAATAGCCTGAGGTGCCATATATTGGCACGTAATCCTTTGAGGGCTTTTTCTAAATTAAAGAAAGCTGGCTGACATTCATCATATGAAAGAGAAGAATTTCCATTATTCATGTTGTTGCTTGGGATGGAATCAAGCCCAAAAACTTTGATATCCTCCCGATCAGCACACAATGCCTCTAAAATATTGTCCAAATCCACGTTTTTTTAAAAATGAATCACCGTGAGGTGAACTTATGTAAATTAACAAAAGTTGACAAGGAATGTATATAGATATAGTAGGGCAGAAGACAAGAAAAAAAGACCACCCTATATTGCTGGGCCAAGGCCAACACGATAAATACTAAGTGAAGTATATAAAATAATTAAACCGTAGTTACCAATCAACTAAATACCAGTACCTCCAACTAAAAAACCCTATATATTGTTATATACTCAACAGGTTTTGTAAGTAAGTCTATAAGTGTCACAGAACCAAATAACAAGATTATAAAAATGAAGTAGTAGGAGGGACAGTATCCATATACCCAATATGTTTAGTTAAAACTAACACCATCAGGTGAGCATATAATATCCCACTGGATGTTTGTATACAAGCATAGGTATAGTATATATTCTTATTTGTTGTATCAAAGTAGAGTGCGCCCTGTATAACCATGCAGCCAACTACAATGTGACTGTTGTTACAAATATAACTCAATCAAAGTAGTTATATATACTAAAGAAAAAGAAAAAAGATGATGGTTTTGACAAACATAATCTAATATGACCAAAGCACATCACCATATAATAGAATAGATCTTAATTTGGTATCTTGTTTGATAAGTAACTAACCCATCAAAGCTTAGTATCCGACCAAGAACAGAAGACAATATTACATTAATCATAGATTGAACCATAAAGTTCCAAATCTAGAATAAAACTTCCATTTAAAGAATCTATATGCATAAATATATTATATATCTGCTCTTACTAACATTCAAATGGTCCCTGATATAAACCATTATACATGTATTGGTTAATGCTTTGCTGTAAGATATCTCCGAAATATCTTATGTATCTATAGATACACATTAACATAGAACCCCATAAATGTGTATTTACAGTATCTTGCCACAATCTTTAAATGGCCCTGATATAACCCATCATAGAAAAAACCATATAGAGATGTAGACTATGTAGCTCAAGTAATCTTCGTAAATGTACTTGAAGCAGTATTTACCCAATACTATGTAGCTAATATGCTATAAAAAACTCTAAAATACACCTCAATATTATAGCATCTTGCATAGTATCATAAATGTGTTACAAAAATCAAATAATCACTTTAAATACATTTAAGCAATGTTTGTTAAAGGCTATATGACTTATATGGTTTGAAGCATCGAAAAATATATATGTATAATATCAAAGAATCACATATAAACCATAGAATGTCCCACAGATTTAAATGGACGTTAGTGATGTTCATCAAAAATTAGCGTAAATAATAAATAACTAGTTTAAATGTCCAGGACTCTAAAACGCAAAAAGAATAATATTCCACTGTATATACTTCACAATGTCCCAAATGATCATATATATTATTCACAAGATGAAATCCTTAAACAAACAAAATAATGTCATGATGCATGTAATCAAAACATGCAAAAAATACAAATGTATTATCTTCCCTTAGGTACAATGTGAATCCGGTTATATACAGTTCAAAAAGCGTCACTTTAGGCCCAACACGTTACAAATGAACTAAAGTTTAGGATAAGCGATAGTCAAAAAAAGTCCCAAAACATACAGATCACGAACTAGCAGACATGTCCGCTTATTCTTGGCCCCGTAATAGTCGAATGGTGTATAGTTCCAAAAAAACACAACAGTACTTGCACTCGTGTAGACCGCACGTTTTATAATCCCAAAATGGACGCTTCTTACTTTTGATTTGGTATACGTATATCCACAATTCTCACTGCCCCAAAATCCATACCATAAATTCATCCCAGGCCTGACCTGTTTTGCACTCATGGAGGCAGACTGTATCTAATAAGGGTGGGTTTTGACAGTTTTTAGTACAGTATGTACAAGGGTTTATGACTGCAAGAAGCAGAAGGAATGTATTCATGCCAAGTATGTTATTTCTTCTAAGGACTAGTAAGCTGTGATGCAAACACCTAGCAATTCACAAACCGAGATAGCACTCAACCTTTTTTTTTTACATGTGCTACAGACAATTAAAGGTCCTTTTACACATTTACAGGTGATAGTTGCAACACACCCCCTTTAGCTTGAGAGGATGGCTGGCACAGTGAAATGTAAACTAGAACCATGCTACACATTTAAGAGCATCACAAAACCATCAGAATCAGTACAGTAACATTTAATTTAAACAAATGGGACCCAATAGTACCTTTTTAAGCTACTGCTCTGTCAAAACCAAGTATACCATGCACATTATCTTTTTAAAACTAACTTGTAAACAAATATTTTTAAGCACCACATCATAAACTTTTACCAAGTGATAGTGTAGCTAATTAATATTAATAACATATGTCCTCCCTGTGGTCGCGTGGGTTTCCTCCGGGTGCTCCGGTTTCCTCCTACATCCCAAAGACATGCTGTAAGTGGATTGGACATTCTAAATTGGCCCTAGGTGCGAGTGTGTGTGTGTGTGTGTGTGTGTGTGTGTGTGTGTGCCTTCCATGGAAGGTTGGCTGCTGGGCTGGCAACTCGACACTTTAAAACTCCACTGCCAATCATGAGCGAACATGTGATCCGCTGTGGCAACCCCTAACTGGGAAAAAGCCGAAAGAAGAAGATTACTTACCACAATATATAGAAATCCACTACACCAAGTAGCAGACATGTTAATCAATCCAGTGTCAATTAAGATTAATGTATGCATGATGCAATTGATTTATGTAAATCATGGCATGCACATCCAAACATACACAAACTTAGGGACACTTAAAACTTCACTTACGCTGCCAAAAATGGACCAATTCAATTACACAGTTAATAAATAAAAAAAAACAGAAGACCAGAGTGTGACAAAAAAGGATATCTTGGCCAACCTACTCTGCCGATATATATATATATATATATATATATATATATATATACACACACACATGGGTCCATGTTCTTTACTCGAAAGTACGGTTCACTGAACCTTACTTCCATGAACTGACTTCTGCTAAAATGCATTTTGTCGAAAATGCACTTTAGCGGACAAATAAAATAAACCTAAACATAAAAAAAAAAAAAAACACATTAAACACTGATATGCAGGGGGGCAAGCCCCCCCTGCACCCCCCACCCTCCCTACTTTAATATTCTCACTCCGAGATCGCATTACAGTGGGGAAAATGGAATATTCCCTTATACCCACTGTACTACGATCTCAACAAGAGTTTCCTTAGTTGTACATCAACAGTATACGTTGATGTACAACTAACAGTACATGCTAACGGCATTTTTTTTTGTTTTGTTTTCTTTAGCGAAAGTGCATTTTCGACAAAATGCACTTTCGCTAAAGTAATTTCGACAAAGTATAGTTCGATGAACCATACTGTCAAAACAAGGACCTATATATACATACATACATATATATATATATATATATATATATATATATATGTATCACACACACACACATATATATATATATACACACATACACACACACACATATATATATATATATATATATATATATATATATATATATATATATATACACACACACACACACATTTTATCACCAAATAGGTTTACTTAACTTACATTCAGTCTCTTGTCATGCTTCAGATTTCGCAGAAAAAAACTCGAGCAGTCACAAATGGATTCTATACTCCTGAGTAGTCTGATGAACTGCAAAACTCCACTTGAAAAACTAAATAAATTTGCTGCATGGAGTTCTGATGTGGTTTATATACAAAATTAAAAACCGTCTAAGTAGTTTATATCCCAACTGCATAAATTACAAAAAGGCTTGAAATTTGGCAGTCAGATACTTACTGACAGATCTATAATCCACGAATATAAAAACAATCAGCACAACAAAGGGTGCACATACACTACAAATGCTGTGTTGAACATATTCTGTTTGTAATAAGAGTTCTTAAAAATGACAGCTGACACTGAAAACTTAATTTTGCTAGCTTGTCTCTAGTCTTAATTGAAAACAGTTTTTGAAGGCCATACATTTTACAGATCAAAACGCTGTGCGTATCACAGTGACACATTAAACACAGCTGCACAGGGATAAATAAATAACATGACAAAAGTCGGCAATCTATCACATGAGGTCTAGAAAAAGCTTCTGTTCTGGCACAAGTCAGCTTCGAAAACACAGCCATATGTCATATGGTAACCATTTAACACTGCTGTATCGGGTTTGCTAACAGTATTATTGTCCCATTACAGTTCAATAGGAAAAGTAAGTTTAACCTGTATTATCTAGCCAATGGTTTAGTGAGTCATTCATCTGAACTTTTCATTAATTAACAACACTTCTTTCAGTGGAATTGAGAACCACAGGCTCCTGTCAGCGGTCTAATGAAGCTTTACATCGCTGACAACATGAGCTACAGGCTACTGTCATAAATTCAATGAGGATTACTTTAGCAGACTGCTGGGGGTCAGATCACAGTCTGTTGCCACTATGTCAGTGACGACTTCTAAAATTCACAGTATGGGTTACAGCCCACTCCTTCTAACACTTTATATTTTTTGTGATGGACAAGAAGGGCAAGTTACAGCTCATGACACAAGGGCTACTTCAGGAGGGCACACCACAGCTACAATTTAAACATAGCTGTAAAAAAAACCTGAAGATTCTGCAAAGGCAATATTATAAAACAGGCTAATTAAAGTATCAATGATACTGAAAATTGTGATTCTAAATGTGATGTTGGCACATAAGAGACAAGTGTTCATCCAATTACATAATGTGCTCTACTGCTGACTTTCTGGAGATTTATTACCCACAGCATCTTTGTGATCCTGCCAGCTTATATCCCTAAAGACACAGAAGATGTCAAAATATAAAAAATATGCTGAATGCAAAATTCAGTTCATTCAGTCAGAGGACAATGCTGCCACATGAACAATGCTGCTTCTAGAATACTTATTAGAATTGTTCAGTAGACTGTTCAAAGTTCTGAAAATCTTTTTATTTTACTGACTGCTAAATGGTAAAAAAGAACACAAGCCATTGATTGTTTTCAGATGCAGGTTGGAAGAAGCTGCAGACAATGATTTAGAAACATGTAAAGAGGGGGTGACAACTATTTGCACTTTAATATTCAGGCTCGCACACAATATGCAGCTTTGCTTGCACATATAATGCAATGTGAAAAGAGTCCATACCTCTCAACCTCTTTATTGCAAGGAATCTGGATAAAGCCATAAATAAAAGTGGGACAAAGGCCCCAAAATAGGGACAATTTTTAAATACTGCTCTTATAAATTCAGAAAGTTGATAGAATAACAGGTTTTGCATTAGCATGGATTTTTGAAGGATATGAAGTCTGAAACTCAAATGTCTGTTATTACTTTTGAACTTCAGTCTTTATTTATCACCAATTTGTCAAAAAAACACAATTTTATTACGAATGGACCAAAATATGAGGCCAAAATCTGTACAGTTGAGTTGTATAAGAGAGTCTTGTACATATATCCAAGTGATACAAAAAGTCAGAGAAAAAGTATAAAACTTTCATGCAAGACAGAAGAAATTAAAACAGACAAGCACAGCTTCAATGAGCAATCGGAGCAATTATATGACAAGCACCTTCAGCCATAGTTTGAATAACAAAAAGAGATAAAGACAAAAGAGAAGATTTGGAATCTAATTGCAAGGGAGAAGATATTCAAAAGAGCTCGATTCTCTCCTGACTAGAGCTTGAACATACCTTTCAACCAATGAGAGAGAGAGACATATCAAGAGTACCATGGACAAATCCAGAGATAATCAGGGTCAGACTGAGACGCTTTTAAAATATTAATACTATACCGTAAAACCCCCACTGCCAATCAAGTCTGCGGGCCTGTGATCTGCAGTGGTGACCTCTAATGGGAGAAGCCGAAAGACATTGTTTTAAGTATATTTTACCAACTTTTCTCTAAAATTCACCAGTTTTAGGAGGGATTAAGATGGACAGAGCTAAAACTTTGAGATAAATTCAGGGACAGTTGAGAGGTATCGGTCTTAAAGGACTGATTTTGGATGCTAGGCCATTACAGGAAGACAAAGCAGATAGTCTTTATAGAACTACTGAACGTATATTTGTACCCATAAGCATTGAAACATACACTTCCATTGTGAACAAGCGACCAAAGTCCTTTTGTTACCTGACATCAATTTCTTGACTTGTTGCATTTTAGTCTCCATTACATTCAACCTTGGTGTTCTTCCCCTTTAGTTTATCTTGGCAGTTACAAGTTTCAGTATGCATATTTTTTGCTATATTTGCTATGTTCAGTAAGATGGAAGATCAGCAGTGTTGTCGTCTTCACAGTATGGAATGCCACACAGAATTTGGGAGGAAGACAGAGGCAACAATAATTTTCTTCTTCTGGTATACATTATTGAAGGCTGAACAGCAAACAAAAGAGAGATGTAATGCTAGGTCTAGGCAGAATAAAACATGACTGTCTATAGAGAAGACACTCCTACATAAAAGTTAAAAAAGGATAACTAGAACTATCAGTTATTCCTGCAGGAAAACAAAAGTTAATTCATTCAGTGGTATGAAGAAAAAATTACGGTAGCTCAGCTTCTTCTTCTTCTTTCAGCTTTTCCCGGTTAGGGGTCGCCACAGTGGATCACCTGTCCGCTCATGACTGGCAGTGGAGTTTTACGGTGTCGAGTTGCCAGCCCGGCGCCCAACCTTCCACTGAAGGCACACTCACGCACACACACCTAGGGCCAATTTGGAGTGACTTGTAAAAATATAAGCAAAGTTACCAGACAAGGAAAGAGTACAATAACAGACAGAAAAGACAGTATGCAAAACGATAGTAGCCAAAGTCCATGGAGGCCCTTATGATTATAAAGACAATATTTAGAAGTATACTTTCAGCTCACATCTACTGATGAAACCGTGCACATGGTTTAGGTGATCAGTGCAGTGAAGCAATTCAGTACCAGGGTAAGGACCACAGAAAAACAATAGTGAACACATAAATTTACAGCAGACTGCAAATAGTTCACTTAATACAGAGATTGTCCTACATCATGAAAGACAAAAACAAAGGGGATGGACTTCTTAAGGATTTTGTGTCCTAAGGAGACTGGATTTGAGCCATGCGTACTCTGTGGCAACTCTAAATGGGGCATTTACTTCCTGGAATGAAATGAGGCTGTATAAATGGTTATTATCCACTGTTGAATTCGATCATTTTGCTTCAGAGTTTATGGCTTCATTTACAACTATATAAAGTGACTGTAAGCCCTTTCAGGGCACTGGACTGATTCTGGCAAAAGGCACAGTGATCTTCTAAAGTGATTGAACACAGCAAATGGAGCAACAAATTGCACACTAAAAACTGTAACTGCAAGATAAGCTAAAGGGGAATACAAAAAAGCTGAATTTAATAAGGACTAAGAAGTAACGGAGCAAGAAATGAATGTCAGGTAACAAAAGGTCTGTGGACAGGTACAGTTTCGAGAAAGGGAGGAAAGAGCGCAGTACTGATGTCAATTTGGGTACAGTGCAGTTCACCAGAGGATTACATGGCATATAAGGTACATGATTTAGAACAACATACACTAAGGAAATGCCACAAACACACAAGTGGGCTATCAGCATTCAAAGACAAATGGACTCAAGATAGGGATGGGCTTAGAATGGAAACTTAAAGCCTTGTGATGATTAAAACAAGAGCATGAAAAAAAAAAAATAATAAAAACTTCAGTTACCAGTAGTAAACTCAGTTTAGTTAGACAAGTTTTGTATGGGCACTTAGTTTCTTTATACTACAGGTCAGAAAATCAGCTAGACTGAGGGAAGTTCTACAGTACTGACACATGAAGTTTTAGACTTTGCACATCTTGGGAAGAGTTAAACATCAATGGAAGGCAACAATGTCTCACTTTTCTAATTTTCAGGTAGGCCCAAATACCATGGGCATTAATCAATACAAGAGTAAACTATCATATGAGCTTAAAACTCACTGGTAATAATCAAGATATGAGAAATTATTTTACTGCAATCCTACAGCTGCTCAAAAATGGGATAAGAGTTGCCTACTTTAAGGTCTCACTGAAAGGAACATCTGTACAAGTATCAGTATCTGTTGCAGCTTAGCAAGCAATAAAGTGCACAATGATTCAGGGCACAAAAAAAGATGTGCATAGTCAATACATGGTCAGTGCATGCACCTGCAAAGATGCCAGAAACACGTACTTGGTGAAGGTGCAAGAAAGCCTCTGCTCATGGGAAGGGCTTATAGTTAAGAGAGTCTAGAAAATAGCTCAGACCACAATTCTAAGCCAGAGCCAACAATATGTCATGCATCTTGTACAAGTCCATGCTGTAATAACAAAACACCCCAAGTTTATCAGAAGAAATGGATGTGACTAAGCTGGTATGTGAAGACTGGAAGAAAGCTAGTGGATAAAGGAGGGGAATCAAATAATGAATAGATGGGCAGTACTTAAAATGCAAAATAAGTAAGATGGGGCAGACTTGAAAGGGATGACTAATATACAGCGATGGACACTGCCGCTACATAAAAAGTTGCCACCAAACTTACTTGTGCTCTTACGTCAACAAAAATGGGAGCATGTAACAAAGCGTGTTGCATCATGTGTTATGCTACAACTGTATGACTTCATCTACATCAGGATATGATGCTTGAGAGAGGACTAGTACATCTTGGCAGTTTAAAGCAGAGTAAAAAAATATATATGGATAGACAGAATAAGCTGTTGGAGTACACTGGCAAAATGCTTAGAGATTTGGGAAATGTAGAACTAAAAATGCTGATGAAAATAACAAAAGAAAAAAAAAAGAAAACTGAGCTAAAGATGCTAGTTGGGAAACTCTTACTAAACTGTAGATATAGACAGTAAAATCATGAATGAATTAGTATTCTGTATTTAAATACATCTCCACTAGGGAATGAAGATTACAGTTAAGCATAGTAAAGACATGCTGCAGTAGGCTCAAAAAACTGCCGAACTCGATCTGATCTGCTTCTGTGAGAGCGGCATATCACATTGGGACTGCTGGGCTGCAATTTGTGAGGCATTAGCAGTAAAGAATGTCGTCTTCCATGTTAAGTGCACTGGAAAGCAAGTGAGATTAAATAATCAAATGGCACTGGTTATTAATGAATGGATTGTGGTATGCAGAACACCTCTCGCTGCTAACTCAAGTGAGTAGCCTTAGTCTTCTGAAACAGTCAGACATGTATCTTACTACTTTTAAAACCAAGTTTAAACAATGAGAATAAAATTCCAATTATTCTACCACAGTTATTTCACAATTAAAATACCATTTAAGATTCCTCTTAAATGATGGAATTGAGTACTTCAGTGCAGCATTTCTAAATATTCTTAGCACTTTAGCCCCACAGCATACAAAAAGAAAACAGCCATACCCCATGGCTCACCAACCAACAACAACAAGCTGTGGTCTAACTGGCAAAAAAATAAAAATGACAAAAAATGGCAACTATTCAGACAGCTACAAAACCAAGTCAAGAGACAACTTAGAGATAAAAAGTATTAAAAGAACAAATGGCTACTGAAAATAGTTTAATGAAAATATACTTTCTGGTGTTTCGACAAAATAGCCTCTTCTCTCTCTATATATATATATATATATACACACACATATATATATATATATATATATATATATATATATATATATATACACATAGATAGATACACATGGGTCTACTTGATATGGTCGAAACCCATTTGGTCGACGGCTCATATGGTTGAAACTCATTTGGTCGACAACCAGTATTCAAGGCACTTAACAGGGATTTGCCCCCCTCCCCAAAGTTGTGCGACCCTGGAGTTGATATATATAGTTGGGGGGTGTGGGGGGCAAAGCCCCCCACCCATATTCGTTTAAAATGTTTAGTTTATGTTGTATTTTCATGACTTAAATGACTATTAAACGAATATTAGTGGGGGGGCTTTGCCCCCCAATGTGTCCACACCCCCCTAACTAAATATATCAACTCCAGGGTCGCACAAATTTGGGGAGGGGGGAAAATCCCTGTTAAGTACCTTGAATACTGGTTGTTGACCAAATGAGTTTTGACCATATGAGCCGTCGACCAAATGAGTTTCGACCATATGAACTGTCGACCATATCAAGTAGACCCATATACATATATGCATACACACAAACACATTTTTATATATTTTCCCATGGTTTGTTATAAAAAAAGTATTATACTCATCTAGAAGACAGCCATAAAAACAATCCTAAAAAATTCTGGTCCTCCATATCCTCTCATCAATCCAGGTACAAAAAAGGATCCCAGCCCATACCCAGAGATCCCACCTCTTCAAATAGTTACCTGTTTCAATACATACTTCATAGATTTCATAGCCAACTTAACCTCAGACTCACCTAACACACCCCATTCCAGGCAGCTAACTTCCCCAACCTTAGGCCCTAGCACATTTCCTTCACAAAACACAGCTAACTGCAATCTCTCCAATGCACAGAGACACAGCTGCACTCACTTTATCTTTCAACCAGACTCTACAACTCTCATAAAAAAGCTTTTACATAAACGAAAATCTTGTTCCTCCTTAGCTGACAACCTGCTCCCAGAATATCTAAATCTAGCTGCAGATGCAACAGCATACTCAATCAGCATTCTTATTAATAGATCAACAACAGAATCCTGTGTCCCTAACTTGTGGAAAATGGCCCACATTATTCCCTTACATAAATGGGGTAATTCCACTGACATTATAAATTTCCATCCCATAGATATCCCATCTCCACTTTATAAAATCCTTGAAATATATGTACACATGAACAATTTCTCCACTATCTCTTACAAAATAAGCTAATAACCAATACCCAACATGAATTAGTCTACCATACCACAGTATTAGGACTCATAATAGATTATCTTAAAATCTGACCTCCACATTCAAAGCAATACAATAATAAAAACATCAAAAACTAGGTATTCTTTACAGAAACAAACATTTTCTGAGCATACCCACAAAAAGTACTCCAGCCAAAAATTTCCTTCTGCCCTCTCTATTCTATGGAGCACCAATTCTAACCAATTCACAATTCTCTATAAAAAAAAAAAAAAACAAACTTGAAAGCTGCTACAACAAAATTGCCAAGTTTGCTACTAATTCATCCTCATTTACCCATCACTGTTATGCAGAGCTTTACCTCAGATGGCTGGAACTTCCTCTCTACCTATTCTACATTCAAACTTATAACAATACATAAAATCATACACAAACCATTAGCCTGCCCAGCTCTTGCCCCTTTAATTGACAAGTATTTTCCTAAAAGAACTCTTAGAACAGAAGACAAACAACTTCTCACCATAAATAAGTTGAATAAATCCCCTGAACAAAGCCTATACTCATACTCAGTAGCAAATACATGGAACTCCTTACTTCTAACCACCAGAACTATTTCTAATCTACCCACCTTTAAATGCTTCCAAAAAGGATACTTTACAAACTCTAGGACCTACTCCTGTGTCAATTTTGGATGAACTTACTCACTATACTTCTCTTACCCCCCTTCAACCTAAATCACACTTTACAACCCTCTCCAGTCTCCTACTCCACTCCTTTATTTTGTTTTCCCTACTAACTTACCTTATCCACTTCATCTCTGCAGACATTTCCCTCTACCTCTTTCTCTTTCCTCCCTGCTCATCTAAGCTACAGTATTCTTATAAGCTCCTTCTCTCCATCCTTCTATAACCATAATATGAACATAACCTCTCAATCCCCCCTCTCACTGTCTCCAATCATATAATCACTTACATTTCTAAAATATCTTATTATAATCGTCTCAGGTCTCATTTATCACATACTACTCTATGTAACAAATAATATGGCTATTACCTTTTTTCTCACAGTCTCCCCAATTCATTGCACTTTACTATAAAACATATGTTCGATGTTTTATTCTCATTACATTTGTTCATGCTTATGATTTGTAATGTAATTTACTTTGTGATTTAAAATGTCTGTACTTGATTTTTGAAAGATTGTGAAGCTTTTCTCCCTGGGCCTCCACTGAAAATGGGCACTTTCTGGCCCAGTAAGATTTTCCTGGTAAGCAAATGTCAACTAAATAAATAAAAAATTATAAACAGCATTACAATTTGCTTAAAACTCCAACTTAAGTTTTGTTGCAGTCTGAAAATGCTGCATAAACATATTTTTATACACTTACCTGGGAAATCAGTAAAACTATTATCTATTATAGCTGCCATATTAATTAGTTGATTTTTAACATCTTGCAATCAGCATCACTGTGTCACACTGAATCCAAGCTTCTCATTTGAAAATATCCAGCTTCTGAACGTAACAGAACACCTACCAAATTAGTCAATTCTGTCAAACTGCTCATTTACACAACTCCCTTCTGACATTTGTCCCAGTTTCCATTCAGTTCACTATCAGAGGACAACATTGCTTCTTGGTTACTTAGTTCCTAAAAATCCACCTTTCCAAAGTACTTCCTATTGCATTCCCATACTACACTTCACACTACACAGCCTCTGTTAACAAGTATACATTGTTTACCACCGTAGGTCATTACTGTTTTCTTAAACCCAAAAACATCTGACTCATTTCCTGTTCTCTCCAACTCCTTCGGAACGATCATAAAAGAGACCTCAATTCCTAAAAACTGCTGCCAAAGATGGAAAATAACTGCAAAGTTTTAATTTAAATTCAAACTAACTCATTGTTTCTATTAAAACAATCTCCTTTAACAGAGGAATCTACATAAAATAAAATAGATTAGTTATGAAAATGGGGCATTTACTTTCATAACATCCAGCCTACCTTCATTCCAGAAAAGAAGTGCTCAACAACGCTAAATTTTGACGTGCATTACAAGTAGACTGTAGTAGAAATGGTTAAAGATACATGTTAAGCAAATGCAGAAATAATAAGGATGTGAAAATGGCATGCTTCATCCCACGGATAAAAAACTGTACCCAACACTTAAGTATAATGTACACCATTCAGGAGGTAAACTATAGTGTACACATTTCCCTACTAATGAATTTGGTAGCTATTCTTAGCAAAACATCAGTGAGGCTAATAAAAACATAACTTGAAACAGCTACCACTTTATCATATGTTCAAGGCAGAACTAATGAAACACTGAAAATCATATACTCCCCTAAAAAAATAAAATAAGCATTCCAAAAGAAGCCTTTCATGACTACTTCCTTAAAAGTGCTCCCATACAGTACTTTATTAAGGTCTCTTTACATCATTATTGGCAGCCTCACGCTTTTGCTATGACATCATCACATACATGGATGCGTGCATGTGCATTACAACTTACTGCCATGTCTGGTGAATTTTATCAGCTGAGACCAGCACAAATGTCACAGAGTTCCTAATCTGTAAAACGTAATTCAAACAGCTTGACAGACACACACACACACACACACACACACACACACACACACACACACACACACACACACACACACACACACACACAAACACAAACACACACACACACTCAGGTCTGTAGCGTAACACTAAGATTAGAGCTGGAGTGGCTTGGAGAAGCTTAGCTATAGTGCCCTTGCAGTCATAAAAGTAGATCAGTTCCCTCTGGACAAAAGATTATTTACTCTAATACCACGCATGAATTTGCAGTTACCCAGCCAATTGTAGATGCTGACTTTGGATGTCGTCATGAAGATATTTTGCTTGTGCAAAGGGAATCGATTCTGCGGCTGGGGAAAGCATAAAAAACTACTGGCCCAGCAAGTGCTGTTGATTTACAATATTTTATTTTATTTTATTTATTTGACATTTGGTTACCAGGAAAGTCTGACTGGGTCAGAAAACCATTTTCAGCAGCGAACCAGGGAGAAAAGCTCCATTGCAAATACACTAGATTAAAAACTTTCACAGTATTTAACAATATCATGCAAGCATAATATAACAGTAGATAATAATAGAAGTATACAAATGAATGACAGTATACAAATTTGAACAAGGTACAGGAAGCTGGTTACAAATGGAAGTATGATGATACATAACTATTTGTAAGATTGTTCAAAAAAAGTACGATCAACTGTTTTACATGTGTCTAGATTAATTGTTTAACATTGTTTGTCATATTTGCATATGTATATATTTACAAGGAGGAAGAAGTAGTAAGGAAACAGAGTGTAAAGTTGATTTCAGTAAGATGAGTAAATTAGAAGAATCAGTAGTGATAAGTATTTGGAAAGGGATAGCACATGAGATGCAGATTCAGGGGGAGATGGGTTAAGTATACACTGGGTGTTTGAGACAGATAATATAGAAAATGGTATGAAATGGTGTGGGTAAATTAGATGTGGCTAAAATACATTTTTATGTCTTTGGATCAGGTGTTTTGTTAGACTGTTCTATGAAGATGAAGGCCAAAAAGAATTGGGAACCTTCACTAGCAGATTTGACAACCTGTTGCTGTAGTAATACCTTTGCAATACTGGTAGTACCTTAAGTGTTTACCTGCTTATTACAACTGCCAGCTTTTGTTAATGTTTCTAGTTTTGTGTTATGCAATTACTATTTAGAGCACTTTTACACCAGCCTCCAATGAAAATGAGCTACAACCACACACACACACACACACACACACACACACACACACACACATATAGAGAGTTGTATTTTTACCTATTTCTATCAATCTCTCTCTCTATATATACATATATATATATATATTTATATGTGTACATATGGCTTCCCTCCAAAACACTGAAAGAACAACATGTCAAAAGTGCAAAATGTTGAAAGTGGAATTTGCCCCTTCCTTGTTGTGCAGTCCCAGAGTTGGTATATATAATTAGCAGGTGGTGTGGGGGCTTATACATTGCATATCATATATATATATATATATATATATATATATATATATATATATATATATAAATATATATATATATATAGTTTTTTTGTTTATTTATATTTATTTACTGACATTTGATTACCAGGAAAGTCTAAATGAGGAGAAGCCCATTTTCAGCGGAGGCCAGGGGAGAAAAGCTCCAAATTATTAAAAAACATTTTAACAAGAATTTTACAATATTCAAAAATAAAGCAAAAATCTGCAGTTTAAATGATTATAACAAATTAGACACAATATAAAAACACTGGTTAAAAACTGATACAAGATATATGACAAATCATTTAATATTTAGAGAAATTTTAGACGGTTTGTAGAGAAAAAAGACGTTATGTACCTCCCATAACATTCCATGTTAGTTGTCTCCTCTCGCCTTCTTTCTTGCTGGTTGGGTTCAGAGCCGATCTTCGGCTCCGGCTCGGCTCTAAAGCTCGAGAGCTACATACTGGCTCGAGGCCTCCCCATATCCCATGATGCCTGGCACTAGAAACCCAGATCTCGTTTGGTGAGACTAACAGCAGACAAAGTAATGAAGGAATCCTATCCTATCATACCTAAGCCCAACTATAGAGACTACTAGGTAGAGTGGGATAGTCGGAGAAGACTCAGTGTAAATCCATAGAGAAACTCTTCTCGGTCTAGTAGGATAGGGGGATGGAGGGTGGGATGCAAGAAAGGCGGCGAGAGGAGACAACTAACATGGAAAGTTATGGTAGGTACATAACTTCTTTATGTTAAGTTGTCTATCTCGCCTTCATTCTTGCTGGTTGGGACAGCATCCCTAGCACCTAATATCCTGGGTAGCTCAGTGGAACAGACTATTCAGAACAGTGGAACCAAAATCAGCTCTGCTCCTGGAAACCACGTCCAGCTTATAATGCGAGATGAAAGTATGAGGATTTGCCCACGTGGCTGCTGCACAAATAGATTCCATGGGCAACCTAGCCTGAAACGCAACAGAAGTGGCTAATGCTCTGGTGGAGTGGCCCTTAGGTTTAACAGGCAATACTTTCTTCCTGAGCTGATAGATAAAGATTATGATAGAAGTCAGCCATCTAGATAAAGTTACTTTTGATACTGGTAGACCTTGTTTGCCCTCTGCATAAGAGAGGAAAAGCTGATCCAATTTTCTGAAGTCTTTAGTCCTATGCAAATAAAAGCGCAGTTGCCTGTGAACATCTAATTGATGTAACTTATATTCTCCCCTGTTGCAATGGTTGGGAAAAAAATACAGTAAGGTCAATGGACTGGTTCAAGTTATTCTCAGAAGAGACCTTAGGAAGGAAGGAAGAGTTAGTCCTAAGAGCTACCCTGTCTTTGTGAAACATTAGGTACGGGGGACGGATACAAAGAGCCTGCAGTTCAGAAACTCTTCTCGCTGAAGTAATTGCTACCAGAAATAGTGTTTTCCAAGATAATAACTTCAAAGAACAGGAAGCTGCAGGTTCGAAGGGGGGCAAAATTAGAGAGGATAGAATCAAATTCAGATCCCACGGGGGTGGAGGATCCCTAACTGGGGGCCTAAGCAGAGTGGTTGCTTTGAGGAAGGCCTTACAAAGCTTATGAGACATTATACTACTTTCTGAAAGGCCAATGCGAAAATTTGAAATTGCGGCTAACTGCACTCTAGTTGTAGCGGAAGTGGACCCAAAATGAAAGAGCTCCGCAAGAAATTCCAAGATGTGGTGAACAGGGGCTGAAAAGGGGTCTATATTCTTGGCCTCTGCCCAGGAAGAAAAACGTTTCCACTTACTAGTGTAAGTTTTTCTAGTGGTAGATTTGTGCAATGATAAAATGATTTCACGCACCGACTGGGAGATATCAGGAAGCCTGGCTAGGGTTGGAAGTGGAGCAACCAAGCTGTGAGCTTGAGAGACTGTAGGGAACGATGCAGCCCACCCGACTGATAGATCAGGAGGTCTGGAGCTGGGTCCAGAGTCCAAGGCTGCTCGATAAGATGATGATGAAGGAACAGAAACCATATTTGTCGAGGCTAGTACGGAGCAATGGGGATCATTCTGCAACCCAATACGGCAGCTTTCTGAATCAGCTTGGGAATTAAGGGAAAGGGAGGGAATGCATACAGAAGTCCCTGAGGCCAATCGTGGACTAGAGCGTCTCTGGGGGAATGCTCTGGATGTGGTAGGAGAGAGAAGAAGTTGCTGCATTTGCTGTTGAAGGGGGTGGCAAAGAGGTCGCAGCAAGGTTGCCCCCATTTGCAGAAGATTTGGTCCACTATTACTTGATTCAGAGACCACTCGTGAGGCATGAGAATAGTCCTGCTCAGCCTGCCTGGTATGACGTTGGATTTCCCAGGGATGTGCGTTGCGGTCAGAAACCATTGGGAAGAGATCACCCATTGCCAGAGTCTGAGTGCTTCTCGACATAGGGGGTAGGACCTGGTTCCGCCCTGCTTGCTGATGTACCACACGACTGACATATTGTCCGTTTGAATTGCAATTGTCCCGGTAGGAAGTGAGTCCTGAAGAGCTTGCAATGCTAAAAGCACAGCCCTCATCTCCAAGACGTTTATGTGCAGATGGTACTCTTGAGGTTGCCAGGTACCCTGGACTGTTCTGCCCTGATAATGCCCCCCCCCCCCACCCGATCAGGGAGGCATCCATGGTCACCGTAACAACTGGAGGGGGAAGTACAAATGGTCTGCCCAGGGGAACTGATGAGGAGACCATCCACCATGCAAGGTGCTTTTTGCATGGTTCTGTGATGATAATCATGTGAGACATGGGAAGCTGCTGGAAGGATCATTGGGTAAAAAGAAGCCATTGGAGGATCCTCATGTGAAAACGTGCCAGCGGGACGAGTATGATTGCTGCTGCCATGAGACCCAGGGTTTGGAGGACAAACCTGGCTTGAATTCTCTTGCATTGTAACAAGACCTGGACATGCCGCTGAATGACTAACACCCTGTCTGGTAGAAGGCTGGCTGACCTGTCTTTTGTATTTAAGTTTGCGCCTATAAAGATGATGGACTGACAAGGCGACAAAGCAGATTTTTCAAAATTTATAGTGATACCTAGTCTGGAGCACGTCTGGATAGTATAGTCTCTGGCTTGCAGAAGGTGATGCCTGGTGGTAGCAGTGAGGAGCTAGTCGTCTAGATATAGAAATGCCTGGAATCATTGCCGTCTCAGGTGAGCGGTAACTACTGCCATACATTTGGTGAACACCCTGGGGGCTGTGGTGAGACCAAAGGGCAGAGCTCTGAACTGATAATGGCTGGCTCCCAGCCGGAAGCGCAGGAATCTTCTGGAGCGCCTGTCCATTTTGATGTGGTAGTACGCATCCTGAAGATCTATGGAGCACATCCAATTGTTCTGACCCAGGAAGGGTAAAATGGACTGTAGCGTGACCATCCGAAACTTCGTTCTTTGTACAGACCTGTCTGCTGAGATCCAAAATGGGTCTCCAGTCCTCTATCTTTTTTGGTACCAGAAAGAACCTTGAGTAAATTCCGGATACTTGCTGAGCTGCTGGGACTTGCTGGATGGCCCTTTTTCTTAGCAGTTTTGAAACTTCCTGAACTGCTTGATCCCTTAGATTGGGTGGGACATCTGGAAGGGACTTGTTGGATAATAAAGGAGCGTGAACAAAGGGAATTCTGTAGCCTCCGGATATAACGGACTGTACCCATCTGTCTTGTGTTATTTCTTGCCAGGCTCTTGGGTATAGCAATAATCTTCCCCCGACTGCCTCCAGAGGTGGGCAGCCGGGCAACCCTTCAGGGATGCTGGAAGGGCTTGTCAGAGAAGGATTCTCTGCTGCCCTGGTTTTGCGGACCCCCTCTGCCACGAGGGCAGCGTCTGTTATTGTTCCCTCCTCTGCCCCTGGAGGGAAACTCACCATGTGTGTCCGGCAAGACTCCCTGGGACTTCTGGAACCACATCTTTCCACTCTTCTGACCCATGGGATATGGTCTGGAAGGAGTGGAAAAACGGACTCTTACAGCAGAGTCTTGCCTTCCTGCTCACACCTGGTAAGGGTATCCTTCACCTATGATCCAACCAGCAAGATGCTTTGAAAGGTTCTGCAAAGTTACATAGCCGCATCCAAGCATGCCTCCTTAGGGCCACGCCTGTGCCTGCGGCTCTACTCGCCCCATCGGTTGCATATGAAATGAGCCTCATGGAGGAGTTTACCACTGAGTTAAGAGTCGCTAGCTAGGAGGCTGCCTTAGCCTGGGCCCCCTCAGCTGATGGATCTTGGAGGGCATCTCCAAGCTCTTTCAGGAGATCCCTCTGAAGGCGGGTAAAGTGGCACAGGTAATTCAGGGACCGCATAGAAAAGGTCGCTGAAAAGAACATCCGCTTCCCATATCTGTCCATCGTCCTGGACTCCTTGTTAGGGGATGGACAGATGAAGTTTCAGCCAACTCCTTCTTTGTGGCCGCCGCTACCACCATGGCATCAACGGGGACACCTTTGGTCAAGACCGGTTTGTCCTGCAGTGCAGTAATGAATTTGGTCTGTCTTCTAGGGGTCGGTTCTGCTATGTATGGAGCCGTCCACGCCTTCCGAGCCACCACAGACATCAGTGGGTCGAAAGGCGGAGACACCCAGGAGGTGGAAGGTCGGGATCCAAACGGGCCCAGGAATACAGTCTCATCCTCAGAAGGGCTTAGGGCAGTCCAGTTCCCCCTCTGCCTAAGCATCTCAAGGATGTCTGAGAAGGAGACATCTTCAGAGGGGGATCTTGGGGACCCTTCCAACTCCTCTAAGTCAGTATCCAATGTGACAGACTCGGGGGAGTCAACATGCTTCATCTTGCATTTCCTCTTGCGAGGTGGCTCCTCTGAATGATCAAGGGAGGCCTCGGAAGAGGAGGACACACCCAAGGGGGTGTCCTGGAGCGCTGGATCCCCACGCTTGGGGTCTGGAAGAGGAGCAGAGGCTGACGCAGTCACCCTAGTGGGAGGAGCCGATGGGGTCAATCGTGGGACTGACTCGGGGGCCAATACACTCATCACCTCGAAGGTGTCTCTGTCCGGACGCAGAGTTGGCTCCAGTTCTGAAGAAACCAGAACCCCTCCCCGTACCCAGGGGGACGGCTCCGAGGCAGATGTGGGAGCCGAGCTCACCTGAGCCGAAGCGCCGAGGGGGAGAGCGGGGTCAGACAAGGGTCCGATGCTACTCGCCCCCCTCGGAGCCGACCAGGGAGTCCCAGTGCCCAGATCCCTCCAGGGACGGTACCATGGAAGGGATCGGAGCAAATGACGGAACCGAAGGAGAAGGTATCGGAGCCGACGGTTCCACGACTCAAACCCCAACGAACTCTGGCTCCGAGCTCATAGGATGAGTCGGAGGAGGAATCTCTACAGCTGTGGACGGAGCCGATGCCTGATGAGGGGGGCTGGACAACATTTTGGCTAGGGCCTGCGATTTCAGCAGCCTACTGACCATTCTTCCCACGTAATGGTCCGAAAGTCTTGAGGACCGAGAAGAGTGAGATGAGCGACGACTACGCTCAGACTGGAGCAGAGGCGACTTCGGAGCCGAACGTATCGACTCCAGAGAAGGAGACCTGGACCTTTTTCGACTCTCAGACAGCTCCAAAGAACGTGTCAGAGCCGACTGTGAGGGAGGAACATCGGTTCCAGCCGGAGCTGAGATGGATGGTATGGCTTCATCCAACGACGGCTCTGAACTGGGAGCCGTGGGTTTAGGTGGCCTAGAGGATTTCACGGGCTGAGCCTTCGCTGGTGAATCTTGGGGTTTAAGTAGACCCCTCAAGATCAATTTGTTTTGCGCTCCTGCAGGACTCTTGGACTGAACGCATGGCAAATCGAACAAGAGTCCTGCAGGTGCACAACGCCCAGACAATAAACACAAGAAGTGTGACCATCTGTCAGAGACATCTTCTGACAGCATGAGTCACACTTCTTGAATCCGGACGGCTTAGGATCCTAAAACACACACACCAAAAGGTTATGGTAACAAATCACTATAAAATATACTACAGTTACCAGAACCACTACACTACAAAAACTACACTGAACTATAGCAAAACTAACTTTAAAAAAAAAAAAAAAAAAAAAAAAAAAGTTAAAGTGAGATAGGAAGAAAAAAAAGGTTATCCTCTAACTTAAACGGACATCTTCTAGATGTAAGGTTATCCTCTAACTTAAACGGAGAACCTTAAGAGAAAAGTGAAAGGGGGAGGGGAAACTCTCTAAATAAAAACGAGATTCTGAGGGGAAAAGGCAAGGATTCAGACACGAACACACTATAATTACCAAAGATGTATCTAACGATAATTTCTATGCTAAAAATAACTAGTTTTAAGACAGAAAAAGACACAATATAAAAGTTTTATATGACTTGAGCCAGTAGAGCAACCTCGCAGCAGAAGTGGCAAACGAGATCTGGGTTTCTAGCGCCAGCCATCATGGGATATGGGGAGGCCTCGAGCCAGTATGTAGCTCTTGAGCTTTAGAAGATGGCCGTACTGGAGCCGAAGATCGGCTCCGAACCCAACCAGCAAGAATGAAGGCGAGATAGACAACTTAACATTTAATGTTGAGTTAGTGTAATACAAATAAGAATTGCAAAAAAGTGAGGGAAAAATGGGCTTATGCTATATTTACAGAGAAAGTCGGTAAAGAGAATTAGGTTGCAGTAAGGAAGCAAGTGAAGAAGGGAAAGTATAAGGAATTTATATAGTTTATCCTGGATTTGAGCAAGAACAGAGCCAGATTTTAGCTAGAAACTCTTGCAGAGTGGTTTTGAAAGATGGGAGGGAAAGTTCCAAGCTTTAGTATCCTTGTACAAGTACAGACAATGCCCGGCAGATTTGCATGGTCTGTAGAAAGATAGGAGTTTTTGGTCACTGGATTGCAATGACTGACTGAGAACATAGTTGTGAAGAATGTTTTTTAGTGCTTAACAGGCAGATGGATGCTGGATAATTTTATAGGTGGTAAGAAGTTGTGTATATGTTAATTGATGCGGCAGTTCTAACCAATTTTGGCTTTTCAGTGCTATACACTGGTGGGTTCTGAAAGGGGTATGTGCTGCAAATTTAGCAACTTTGTTGTAGCATTGTTCAGGTTTTATTTTTTGTGTAGCTTGGAGGTTAATAAGTATGGGAGTGCCATAAAGAAGAGTGGGGAGGAGATGAGTAGTGGCAAGTGTAATTTTAGTTGCATCAGTGAGAAGGTTGTTGGCTCTTGTAAAGCATCCTTAGTGTTTGATGTGTTTTTTTATGCAAATTTGTATCTACAGGTCAAATGTAAGATCATCAACTATCACCCCTAATAGTTTGCTATAAGAACTGACTTCAATGGTTGTATTAGCAAGAGAGAGGACTTTAAAGTTTGTCTTTTCGTGAGACAGGGATTTGGGGAAAAATAGTAGTAGTTTGGTCTTTCTTTGGTTAAGCAGGAGTTTTGAGTTACAAAGCCATGCTTCAGTGGCTGTTAAAGCTTTCTGAGTAATTTTTTGGAGGTGCACCATGTTGTCAGATGTGCAAATGAGAGTGAAATCATCTGCGTATTGTATTAGGGTGGCCTGTTGTGTGGAAATACACAGGGTGTTGGTGAAAATGTTAAAGGGGAGGGGACCAACGATAAAGACTTGTGGTACACCAGTGGTGACTGGGAGGTAAGGAGAAAGCATGGAGTGCCATTATTCTGAGTGATACCTATTGGACAGGTAGCTTTAGAACTACAGAAGGGTGGGCTGAGAGCAGGGTTGCCAGATTTATGGAAGGAGAGATAGGGACAAAAAAAAAAAATCCTTCACACTAAGTGAAGACTAAAAAAAAACTGATTGCTGTTCTGCATAAAACAGAAGTGGCTTTGCTTTGTGATTTTTGATTGGCTCGTATGCCGATATGTGGAACAGCAGGCTGTTTCTGCCAGTATTTTAAGAGGCAGTACAGGACTTGGGTTGCTGATCTCAGGACAGTCCTGCTTAAATAGGGACGTCCGGCAACCACGGCTGAGGGAGACCTAGTGAGGATGGTTGAAATAGAATCTTGCTGTAACAAATTGTGTTTAAGGCTTTATACAAGACTAGAAATAAGGAAGAGAATTGGCTACTACCACTAGTTTTATTGACGGTATCTATATAGGTTAGAAGGGCAGTGCTAGAATGATGGGAAGGAAAGAAGCCATGTTGTGTAGGAGACGAGATCTTCCTGCAGGAGACAGTCTAGTAATGGTTTTTCAAGTATTTTGATGAGGAGAGAGAAGATTGCTATAGGTCTAAAGTTATGAATGCCTGTTTTGTGCAGAGGGATAATGTGCAACTTATTTGAGAGATGGGAATGTGGGATCCCTGGATTTACCTATTTATAAGCACTGAGACAGGACAGGCAATGCTACTGGCTGCTATTTTTAGGTACTCGCTTTGAAGGTCATCATCTGAAAAATGCACAGTTTTAAGTTTAAGAGTAGTTTTACATAGGATGTGGCACATGTTTGAAAGTGAAAGTGGATGTGGTGATATGTGGCTGTTGGGCAGGGTTAGGATCAGATGTTGAGGAATCTTTAATTAGAGATGCTACACTATCTATAAAATGAGAGTTGAACTGTATTGCATTTCGAGTGATGAGCTACTAGGAGAGGGATTTGGGTTGAATTTTTCACCAGGATGTAAGACTTCTTTAATAGATGTCCAAAATTTTAGGGTTGTTTAGTATTATTCTAAAATGTATTGTCTTCATTTATTGGCTTTTTAGTACAAAGTTTAAGATACTGAGGTGTGTTATATTTTTGCCACTCGTTCCACGCTTTTTCTCTATCCTGCATTAGCAGTCTACTCTTTTTGGATAGCTAAATTGCATTATTTGTTTTTAGTCTCTTCCTTCTAGGAGGAGCAAGTCTATTTAGAATATTGGGTGGTGGTGGCGCTGCGGTAGCGTTGTTGCCTCACAGTAAGACGTCTTGTTAGATTCTCAGCTAAAGCGTCTTCTGTGTGGAGACATGCGTGAATGGGCGCACCTTCGTTGAAGGTTGTGCGTCAGGGCTGGCAACTCGGTACGTAAAAATCTACTGCCAATCATTAGCGGACCGGAGTTCCGCTGTAGCAACCCCTAACCGGGAAAAGCCGAAAGATAAAACAGAAAAGTTGTATTGGACTCAATTACTGCATCATCTAAGGGGAGGATTTTTTAGTAAATTCCAGTTAATAGATGATAGTGTAGTAATGAACATTTCTGGATTAAACTTGGAAAGGTTACATGTTGTTTTATAAATATGCTGTTTAACTGGATGTGCGAGATGTCTAGTCATATAGACTGGGAGAGGATCCCAATGATACCACTTCAAAAGCGGACAATGAGGGTCGCACAGGCTCTACAACGGGCTGCTTTCTGAAGGAACTTCACTGTTAGGGGAGCTGGGGAATAAACAAAGGCGAACCAGAGGCCAAGCAAACGTCAGAGTATCCCTGGGTGACTATCCTGGAGGGGGAACAAGGGCAAAAACAACAGTTACATTTGGTGTTGGATAGAGATGTAAATGGGTCACAACATGGAGTGCGCCAATGCCAAAAAATCCCAGCTGCCACTGTGGGATTTAGGGACCACTCATGAGGCAACAGAATACACCTGCTGAGGCTATCAGCCAGAATGTTGGACTTCCCAAGGATATGCTTTGCCACGAGAAACCATTAAAAGCAGATTGCCCATTGCCAGAACCTCTTGGCCCCCTGACAAAGAGAGTAAGAACGTGTTCCTCCTTTTTGTTGAGATACCAGACAACTAACATGTTGTCCATCTGAACCACACTTACACCTCTGGGGAAGATGTCCTGAAAAGCCTGCAGTGGTAGAAGAACCGCTCATCTCCAGAACACTGATGGGAATGTGAGTCTCTGCAAAAGACCAGGACCCTTGAACAGTTCTCCCTTCACAATTCTGCACCCCAGGAGGGAGGCATCCATGGTTACAGCAGCCAAAGGAGAGGGAATTACAAAAGGTCTCCCTTGCAGTACTAATGGACAGTGTAACCACCACTGAATTTGCTCAGGACACATTCCCATCAGTCATACAGGGAAATCCAATGGATGCACAGGAAGGGACCACTGCAATGCCATTGTCCACTGAAGGGCCGGCATGGGATACCTGGCTAGAGGGACCAGTCCTATTGATGCTGCCATATGACCCAAAAGCCTTAGAAGTTTGTGAGCTGGAGGTTTGGGAATTGCAAGCATTGACAGGGACTGAGCTTGAAGACTGAAAACACTGGAGTTTGTGAGTCTGGCAATCTGATGGACCACGTGCAGATAACAGCCTATGAACTCGAAGACTTGTACAGGCTGAAGGCTCGATTTGGGGTAACTGACTATGACACCTAAATTGTTGCATCACTGCAGCAAGGAATCTCAGGCTGAGGTCAATGATGCCTTTGTGGGGGTGGTGAGGAGCCAATCATCCAGGTGCGGGAACACCTGAAAACCATGCAGCTGAAGCCAGATTGCGACCACTGCCATGAGCTTGGTAAATGACTGAGGAGCTGTGGTGAGACCAAACGGCAGGGCCCCAAACTGATAGTGATTGGCACCCAACTGGAATCGAAGGAATCTCTGATAATGCCGATCTATCTTTATGTGATGGCGCGTGTCCTTGAGGTCTATTCAGCACATCCAATTGTCCTTCCTCAGAAGAAGTAATACAGACTGCACCATGACCATCCAGAAGTTGGTCTTTTTGATGAACTGGTTCAGCTTACTGAGGTCTAAGACTAGTTTGAGGTCCTTTGCCTTCTTTGGTACTAAAATGAATCTGTAATATACCCCGGATCCTATCTCGCCTAGTTCAAACAAAGAAGACCCATCAAAAGGGGCACTGACAAAGAATGCTTTGAAACAGTCGAAGTTGCAAACATGACACCTCAATGCAATACCAGAATCTGCCACTCTGGATATGTTCAAAATGAGTTTCCTAGAAACACTGGTGATGGAAGTCAAGGCAGACAACACAGTCAACCGCTTCTTCTAGGTATCCAGAGACTGCTGTGTCTTGAAGGTGCCTGACAGTTTAGAGACAAGATCCTGTTGAAGCCTTGTGAAATACAATAAGTAATTAAGAGCCCTCAAAGTAAAGGTGGATGAGGCATAGGATCGCTTCCCCAGTCAATCCAGTGCCTGAGACTCCTTGTTCGAAGGATGAATCGAGCAGTCCTCTTAAGAAATCTCCTTTTTGGTGGCTGCCGCCACCACAGTGGTATTGATGGCTGAACCCTTGCTCCAATGAGTCCTATGTTGGAGGGGGTCAAGAACTTTGTCTGGTTTCTGAGGTACTTGTTCTACTGTGTCAAGGCCCTTCCATTCCCTCCAAAACACTAGGTCTTTAAGAGCATCCGGAGGGGATACCACCCAGGACACTGATGGGCCTACATCAAAGGCCTACAGAAAAATGTAATTGGCTGGAGAGGGAGCTTCAGTGGTCCAGCCCCTGTGCTGGCCAATAAGCTCCAATAAGTCACCAAAAAAGTGTCATCATGCGGGGGACTAGGGGGAGCCTTCTCATTTGAGGTCAGTATTTTCAGTGACGGATTCATCTGGAGAATCCAAGTGCTTCCTCTTGCACTTTTTCTTTCCAGAAATCTCCCACTCTGATGAAGCTGGAGAAGAGGGGGAAGAATGGGGTAACCCCTCCAAAGGGGCAGTCTGGAGGCTAATTGATTTAGGCTGTCCAGGAGCAGCCGGATGACTGGTTAGAGGAACAGATCGAAAATGGAAGGGAGTACCTTTTGGAGACATCTGACCCTCCTCTGAACGAGTGCATCCTCTCCACAACATCAAAGGCTGAGGCCAAAGTGGGCCTCCCAGATCAGAGGATCCTGGAATCCAAAGGTAGAGAGGAGAATCCTGAGCCCAAACATTGAGATCAGAGCCAGCTACCTAAGGGCAAAGCACCAAGAGGATGTGATGATCCTGAGACAGGAACTGTTGACTCTGGGCCTGAAACTCCAGTCTCAACACCATGGATCTGAGGTGCCAACAGCACTGAGCAAGTCGGAGGTTGAAGCTACCAAAGAACAGGATGGATCATAGGACCAAAAGACTGTCAGACCCGATCCAGAGGGTGGAAACTCCACTGGCCCTGAAAACCTTGGATCAGAAGGAGCCAAATGAGGAAACCTGAAAGATGGAGCCGGGGATCCCAGAGTCTTTTCTGGACCCAAGGGGATAAGCTCTAATTGAATTTGTGCCTGCAAATAAGGGCCACATCAACTGCTCCAATTCAGACTGTTTGAAAGTGCCTATCGATCTTGACAACCAAGGATGGCATTGAGGGGTCTTATACAAAGAGGATCTCACATGCTGAAACTGAGCTAGAGAAGCTATGAACCATGGTGTTGACAGGGAGGAACAGTATGAAGTGAAAAAGAGGACGCTACCCTGCCCGAAGGTGCCCCTTTCAACAGAAAAGGACAAGGTATGCTTGGAACTGGAGAAGCCTTCCAAGACACTTTCAGCACCAAAGGCAATCGTCTCAGTGACACTGCATCTAAAGCCTGTGCCAAAGTACCCAGGGAGCCTGGAAATTGAGGGACCTTTGTACCCAGGGAACCCAGTGGAGCCATCCCCAAGGTGGAAGCAGAAGACCACCTCTTACGCTCTCTCCTGGACTACCTGGGTCCAGGGCAGAGGCCTTAGAAACAGCAACTGAATGCTAAGAGCCTCTTAAGGTGCTTTTTTTAAAGCTGTCTCGCTATGTTAAAGGAGTTTAACATAGCGAGACACATTCTAAAAAGCAACAGAGATCTTGCTTTCTCCGATGCTTTAGAAAGTGCCTCGCAATGTTAAAGGAGTTTAACACGAGGCAGCTTTAAAAAAGCAATGGAGATCTTCCTTTCTCCGTTGCTTTTTTTAAAGCTGTCTCACTATCTTGCTTTCTCCGTTGCTGTCAGGAAAAAAAAAAAAAAAAAAAAAAGACTTAAACTAATGGAAAAAGTCCAGGCGACCGGACCTTTTTCCATTAGTGTAAGTCTGATTTACAATGTGCACGCTGACCAATCAGCGTGCACATTTTGTAATATTAATGGGGGTGGTTGTATAATTTACTTTTTAAGAGTGTTTTAATATGTGATAACTGCACTTATGACTATTTTTACAAATATGAAGTCACGTGACTTTTTGGTGTTACTTTTTTGTCACAAGACTGAGAGATTTTACTAAAAATTTAATGCATTAGTTTGTATATATGTTTCTGAAGAAGTCCAGAACTTTAGGGATGAAAGCGCTAAAACCTTCATATCAATTAAATCTTGATGAGCATTCCATCCAGTGTATGGTTTGTTTTTCGGGATACATATCTTGAAAATATATATATATATATATATATATATACTCCAAACCATACCAACTTCAAATTTCTCTTGTTCTCCCATCTACCTTCAAAATGGGCTTGCCCATGTCACTCTCCATCATAACGTCCCCCTCCAGCCATTGTCATTCCCTTTCTTATTTCCATCCTCTGCTACACTTACTTCTCATACCATTACTCTGCCTAATACTACTACACTCCACTAAACAATACTGAACAGTCTCCTACTGCACCTTGGCTAACCTTGTTAGATTTTCTTACATCAAAATGTATCTAACTCTGTGGAAACAAAATTTCCACCGATGTCCCATTATCTGTATTTTTTTGTATGATTGTATTATACCACATATGTATTATGCTGTATTCTCAGCCTGATGATAATGATTACTCTGCTTTGTGTATGTCTGTAATTGTCTTTGGAGCTTTTCTCCCTGGGCCTCCACTCTAAACAGGCTCTTCTTGGCCAGGTGGGCTTCCCCGGTCATCAAACTGAAATAAATAAATATAGGTATGCTATAAATAGATATGCATAAATGTGTGTGTGTGGGTTTGCTTTGTATTATCCAGTCTGTCATTGGTTGAAATCTGTTTGCCCCTATGCAAAAAAAAAATTTATTTTAGTGCAGGTTTTGCAAGCACTACGATTGCTGCTCAGTGAGTACAATGTCAACGTTTTCTGGTCGTCTTTGTAAACATCAATATTAGGGTGTTTAGTTTAAATTCAGTACGCCCTTGATGAATATATATATGCACACACACACACACACATATATATATATATATATATATATATATATATATATATATATATGGGTCTACTTGAAATAACCGAAAGACCACAACACCGAAACCCAGAAGATCGAGACAAGAATCACGAAACCCCAAAACACCGAAAATCACAAAACTGTAAACCACACACAACACACACAGACACACAACTGTCCCAAACTAGCAAACACACCAACCTACACTAGTGATAGGTAGGGGGGCAAGCCCCCCCTGCACCCCCCACACCCCCCTACTTTAATATTCTAACTCCGAGATTGCACAGACAGACACACAAGGCAAACTCACACCCACACATTATAGTCCGTCACACACAGAAACCAAAGTCACAACACACACTTACACACAGCAATACCCCTCACAACTACACTACTGCAGAACACCAAAAGCGCTAAATCAAACTTCTGTAATGTAGGGATTTTGAATTTCGTGTTTTTCTGTGTTCTGAGGTTTCGTGATTCTGGTCTCGATCTTCTGGGTTTTGGTGTTGTGGTCTTTCGGTTATTTCAATTAGACTGTATATATATATATATATATATATATATATATATATATATATATATATATATATATATATATATAAACATATAAAGCTTCCTGCCATAATGCATTGCTTAGCTGTATTATGATATAAAACAGTCCTGCAACAAAAGGTTAAACATGCTTTCCATACATTAAAATGTATTCTGATGCTTTCATACAAGACTATTTTATTTATTTACAAGAAAGTGAGTTAACTCATAAGGCCCCAATTCAGTCATGACCAGTTTCAGTCAATACAAAACAAGTCAGCCCAAAAATAAAGTCAGAAAATAAATACAATAATTATATCTCCTTAAATTAAGGAAGAAGTCAAACCATAAATATAATAATCTCTGTCCCAAATATCATCCAAAGAGAAATATAAGATTATCAGAATAGTCACAGCAGCAGAAAGAATTTGACTTCTTGTTTTCTGCTATCCCTCGCCAAGCAGGGAGCCTCCTCGTTCTCCCTCCAAGGAAGTTCATGGATTTTGGGTTTGACTCCTGTAACCCAGCTTTTCAGATTTTCTCCTCCATTCCACTTTGAGTTTATGAGGTTTTGGGATGGGTCTTAGTCTGTTTTACAGCCTAATAACCATTTACCAGTAACTTCAGCAAGGAGTTACCGCTCAGAGGTGTTTGGTCATGGGGACTTAATTTTACAGGAAATTGGATAGAGTCACTTAACACAAATAGTCATGTTAAGTGAAAGGACTGTTTCAGATAATACATTTAAGCAATACATGGTGGTTCAGAGTATGTATCTCATTTGGTGGGATGTTTGGTTATGGAAGCCTAGCCTAAGTGACCAAAAACAGAGCTCCCCTTTAGTTTGCCTTTCAAGTTCAAATGTAATTTTAGCTGTGAGGACTATGTTCTTAGGACATATAATGAGACTGTGAAAGAAAGAGTTAAAACTGCTAGGTCTACAGCTAGAAGAAGCATGAGATGTGTAAGCTAGGGATGCCCGTAGAAAGTACAGTTTTGTACCTACCATAAATGTAGATGTCCGATAGATATGCAACTGCAGTCCTGACATATGGGTTGTCCTGCCTCAGGCAGCCCTTCGGTCGGTCGGATTCCAAAGTCTGGGTCCGGCGTCGGCTGATGTCGCCTCTTCCCCGACGTCAGAGCGGCTGGGGTATAAAAGCATCAGCCGACACCATCTTCCTCAGTGTTTCTTGCCCCAGATGCCAGGTGCCCTCCAAGGAAGGCTAAATTTAGAGAATGGATAAAATTCCAGACATGCACAATAGTAATAAACAGATACACCATAAAAGCTATCCCCAGCTAAGTTGGAAAAGGGGTAGTGGACCCAAAAAAGTAAATTACAGAGGGGTAGGAGGGAGGGTAAACCTGACTGCAGTAGCATATCTATCGGACATCTACATTTATGGTAGGTACAAAACTGTACTATGTCCTTCAAGAATGCAACTGCAGTCCTGACATATGGGTTGAATACCATAGCCAAGCTGGGGGTGGTAGGATCTAAGAAAAAGATGGTGTAGCTAAAATACCCTGCAGGACTGCCGAAGCAAAGCCTGCCCGGGATCTGGAGTATAAAGGCAGGTTGTAGTGTTTGGAAAATGTATGCACGGAGCTCCATGTAGCAGCTTCTAGAATGTCCTTTGTAGCCACCCCTCTTAGAAAGGCTGTGGAGGTGGCTATAGCTCTGGTGGAGTGTGGCCTGATATTGGCTGGCACACCTTTTCCATGGAAAGAGTAACATAATCTGATGCAGTGTCCAATCCATTTTGAAATTGTTTGTTTGGAAATTGCCTTTCCTTGCACTCCAGCAGCGTAAGCTACAAATAGTTGGTCAGACTTTCTGTTGGCCTTTGTTCTGTCCAAGTAGTAGCGTAATTGTCTGTGTATGTCCAAAGTGTGCAGCAGCTTTTCTCCTTTATTTTGAGGATTGGGAAAGAAAGTAGGCAGGTGAATTGCTTGATTTAGAGACACCCTGGATATCACTTCTGGCATGAATGAAGGATTGGTTCTTAAAGAAACTCTGTCCTGATGAAAAATGAGGAATGGAGGTACTGCCATGAGGGCCTGTATCTCGAGACTCTTCTTGCTGAGGTAACTGCCAACAGGAAAACTGTTTTCCAGGAGAGAAATTGCATTTCTGAAGATGCTGCTGGCTCAAAAGGAGGAAGAGTTAATTTTTCCAAGACGAAGTTGAGGTCCCATGCAGGCACTGGTGGTTTCCTGGGAGGTTTGATATTCTTTATCCCTCTTAGAAACTGTCTTAGCAAAGGATGTGAAAACACAGGTGGATCACAGTTGTATTTTGCTGAGATTGCTGAAGCGTGTATTTTTATGGAAGAATATGAAAGGCCACTATGAAGCATTTCTGCCAAGTATTCTAGTATCTGTGGCATGCTTATTACTGATGCATCCTGACCCTTGTTGGCATTCCAGGTGATGAATCTCTTCCATTTGGCTGAATATGTTTTTCTGGTGGAAGGTCTGCGTGCTTCCAGTAAGATCTCTTGAACTTTTTTGGATAGAGAGATATGGGTAGAAGTCATGGGACCCTCCAAGCTGTCAGCTGCAATGTTTGCAGGTTGGGATGAACAGTTCTGTATTTGTGCTGAGTTAGAAGCAGAGGCCATTGAGGCAGGGGCCACAGCTTGGTGCAAGATATGCTCCTTAGTAATGGATACCAGTGCTGCCTTGGCCAGTCTGGAGCTATCAAAATACCTTTCGGTTGTTCTGCTTTGATCTTCAGTAACACCTTGGTCATTAATGGTAGAGGTGGGAATGCATAGATTGTAAGAGAATTCCAGCTGAAGGAGAGAGCATCCATTCTCCAGGCTTGAGGATGGTGTGTCCTCGAACAGAACTTCTTCAGATGATGATTAAGGAGAGAGGCAAAGAGATCTATGTCCGGCCTTCCCCATGCATGAGTTATTTGTGAAAAAATGTCTGGATGCAGCATCCATTCGTGCGGGTCCAAAATGTTTCTGCTTAGACTGTCCACCAGAACATTGTCCTTGCCTGGAACAAACTGGGATTGCAACTGTAAGTTCAGTTTAAGGGCCTTTTCCCAAAGAGTCATTGTTAGTCTGCAGAGGGGTAAGAATGAGTGCCTCCCTGTTTGTTTATGTACCACATGACAGTGGTGTTGTCTGTCTTTATTAGCAGATGACCTTGCTGAAGAAATTTTCCGAAGGCCTCGATTGCATGAATCACTGCCAACATCTCTTTTTGATTGATGTGCAGATGCATTTCCTGGGGAGCCCATTGCCCTTGCATGCATCTGCCCTCCATGTGCGCACCCCATCCATGACCTGAGGCGTCTGTTGTAATGGTTTGGCTTGTTTGAGGTTTGTTGAAAGACATGCCTTTGTTTAGCTGGCTTGCTTGTGCCCACCACAAAAATTCCTTTTGTAGACATGGAATGAGTGGAATAATTGCTTCTAAGTTGTGGCTGTGCTGAGACCATAAACTTTTTAGGTACCATTGTAGTTTTCTCATGTGTAGTCTTGCCAGTGGAATCAGAAGAATGCAAGATGCCATGAAACCCAGGGCCTGCAGGATTTGCCTTGCAGTCATCTGGGTGAGCTTTGCTAGGCTTTTGAAGTAATCTGGTAATTGTTCTTGTTTTTCTTCTGTGAGGAAAGCCATCTGTGAGTTTGTGTCCAGTTTGGCTCCTAGAAAAATTATTTGTTGGGATGGCAGTAGTCTTGATTTTTGAATGTTGACTGTGTATCCCAAAGCCTGTAGTAAGTGTATGACATAGTCCAAGTTTCTTATCAAGGCTTGTTTGCTGTCTGCTTGTATAAGGCAGTCGTCCAGGTAAGGGTATATTTGTATCCCCTGGAGTCTGCAATGTGCAATTACTGATGCCAGGCATTTCGTGAATACTCTGGGCACAGTAGATAAGCCAAACGGCAATGCTGAGAATTGATAATGCTCTGACCCTGCAAGAAATCTGAGGTATCGTCTGCAACTGTGTCTGATTGGGATATGCAGGTATGCCTCCTTGAGGTCCAGAGTAACCAGCCAAGACCCCTTGCCCAGCATGGGAAGAAGTTGCTGTAACGTCAGCATTTTGAATTTTGGCACAATGAGAAGCCCAGTATAGGTCTTCATTGCTTTTCTTTTCTTGGAACAAGGAACAGTCTCGAGTAGAATCCCTGACCTTGTTCCTGAGGAGGAACCTTTTCTATTGCTTTGATCTGTAACAGGTTTGAAACTTGTATGAGTGCCTCTGCCCTTTGATTTTGTGGCAGGTTTGGCATGCCTTGTCTTGTTGGTAAGGTATGGAAGTGGAACCTGTAACCTTTGTCTATTATGTCCAGAATCCATTTGTCCTTTGTTAAAACGTGCCAATTCTTTGAAAATAAGGATAATTTTCCGCCTAAAGGTGCTTCTCTTTGAGCCTTGGTCGGCGGTGTCAAAGTCAAGTCATTGTGATTGTCCCTGTGGAGCAGTAGAAGTCCCTGCGCCACTTCTCTGATTAGTTGGTTGCCATTGGCGGCCCCTGTAGGAGCCTCGGTATTGCCCTCTACCTCGAGCACGCCTGTTTTTTCCCCCTTTGGAAATTGTCAGTGTCTGGAAAGGACCAATTCTTTGAAGGCCAATTCCTGCTGAACCTCGGTGGCTGAACCTGGAGGAAATCTTTGACTGTTTGTACTGATTTAGCCTTTTCCTCAATAGATTTCAACACATCCTGTGCATTAGCACCAAATAGCTTCTGTTTTTCCAGAGGTGCATCTAGGAGCTTTACTTTAACATGATCTGGCAATGCCTGTTCTTTCAACCAAGCATGTCTACGTATGACGGCCCCTGTCATAGCTGCCCTACATGAAGCTTCCAATGCATCATAACCACACTGAAGAAAATGATTGCAAACTTGCTGAGTATTATGAACCAAATCCTGCAAGGCCTTTCTATCTAAAGGCTCAGGAGAGGCTAACTTTTTCTGCAAATCATTCATCAAGAAATCCTGATACTGAAACATATGAAAAAGACAGTTAAGTGCCCTCATGGCAAGGGTGGTTGAGGTATAAACTTTTTTGCCCCATCTCTCCAAGGACCTAGATTCCCTGTCTGCGGGCAAAGGGTTTTTGGCCGTGGAGGTGGCCACTCTTTTGGGCCCCTGAGAAATAGTTTCTAGATCCACAGAGTGGGCCTTAAAGAGATGCTTATGAGTTTCAGGAACCCTGCAATATCTGTCTGGCTTGACAGGAGCAGGAGGGAGAGAATCAGGGGAAGCACTGGAGTCTGAGTATACATCATCCAAGACATCCAACACTGGAGGAATAGCTAAAGGTCTGTGCTGGGGTAACTTAAGGAAAGTACGTAGCCTTTTCCTGGAGTCAGAGAAATCCTGGCCCTGCCACTGAAAATGCTCTCTCATGGAGTGGAGAATTTCACCGAAAAAAATATCCTCTGGAGGAGAGGTAGAGGGAATGGATTCATCAGCATCAGAATCCTCGTAGGCCTGGAAGGATTCTTCCTGGGAATCTGAATGGTCTGAGTCCCCAGAGGCTTCATCTGAGGAAAGGGTATCTGTCTGCTCAACCCTAGGCCTTTTATCTGCAGGCGGCTGAGAACCTCTGTCTGGATGTGCCCGAGAGCCTCTGATTAAAGAAATTAGATCTGAAGCTAAAGTCATGATCTGTTTATCAGAAGTGGAACCCTGGGAAAAGGATTTAGAAGGGTGAGCCTTAGCCTGGCTGGGAGCCTTAGCACGTGTGTAGGCCTTGATGGACATAGAGACCGGAGGCTTAGCTGCCCCACGTGCTGGAGTAACTTTATCCACCGGTATGGTGTCAGGTAATTCCTGGGCTTCGGTTTCAGGAGGAAAATCAACAACCGGCACCGGGGTAACCTCCGGGACCGAAGTGTGCGGTAAAGCGGTGTCGTTGGTCTGGAGCGGTTGAATTACCGCCTCCGAAGAGACCGATGCACTCGCGGTAGGCTTTGGCGTGGGGTCGGTGGAAGTCGCGGGCCGTGAATGTTGGTCCCGATCCTTCCGTTTTTTGGAAATATGTGTTGTCGGTTGTTCCGACGGCATGATATAGGAGAAATTTTCCCCAAAAAAGTCTTCAGCAAATTCTGCCTGGTGCCTGAGTGTGCGCTTATTGAAGCAAGCACAGGCAGCACAGGCCGAGACGTCGTGGTCTGGGCCCAGGCAGGGAAGGCAGTAAGAATGGAAGTCCTTATGAGGTATTTGTTTACCACAAAACAAACAATTATTAACTTTTGCAGTTTTATCTGACATCAGCTGAGGCAAGAAAAGGTTCCCCAATGGGGTACTTAGCTTTTTGATGACTTCGGTAACTGAAAACACAGGAGCTGGCCGACCGGCACTTGCGAACTGCTTCTGCTTCGGGCACTGCGCGGCAAGAAAGACTGAGGAAGATGGCGTCGGCTGATGCTTTTATACCCCAGCCGCTCTGACGTCGGGGAAGAGGCGACATCAGCCGACGCCGGAACCAAACTTTGGAATCCGGCTGACCGAGGGGCTGCCTGAGGCAGGACAACCCATATGTCAGGACTGCAGTTGCATTCTTGAAGGACATCAGTGTTAAGTGATTATCTGGAAGGGGAACAGTTCCTAACACAGGTTTCATGTGGCATGTACTATGAAGGGAAGGGTAATGGTTTCCACACAATGGCTTCTAAATGGTTATAGCACAGCTCACTGCATTTCATACAACTGTATTCTGAGACAAAGCTAGATTCTGTACAAGTTGACCAAAGCAGCTGCCTAGAGCCAAGTGATTCTTTGGTGGGGGGTGGGGGGGTCAGCCCATAAAAGCAGAAACCCTAATTACTACTCCTCTCCTCAGCTGCTGTGTGACATTTCCAGTCCTTCAGTCTCTTTCATTGGCTCAGATTAGAGAGAGACTTTGGAGAAGCAGGATATTTTTTTCTGTGGGCATGTGATAGTTCCTCTTAAGGACAGTGGAGATTTCCTGAGACAGTATCATGGTCTACCACTACTTCTTCAGGTACAGAGGAGATTTCAGAATGCTGTTTCTTAGTACAGATTGTATTTCACACGGACACCCTTTTTACATCTGGAGAAGAACGAGTTTGAAATTTCAGATTTACCTTTAAGAAGAATGTACAGATGCAAAGAGATAGAGTGCGCATGCATCTGCGTGTGTGTGTGTGTGTGTGTGTGTGTGTGTGTGTGTGTGTGTGTGTGTGTGTGTGTGTGTCTCTTTCTCTGAGGAAGTTGCCTCCACTTATGAAGATATTACACAGTCAATAATGCCAGAGTTTCATAGCTTTTCTTGATCAGAATATGAATGGAAATCTGATTTTTGCCTCATATGTATGTCTTTGCATTTACTGATAGCAAGTCCCAGGATCACTGTCTAGCTAAGTTATTTTCTCAGAGTCGCACAGGAGGCAAATGGAGGAAGAGTATTACACTCTGCACCCGACTACAGAAAGCAGCTCATTAACAGTTGAGAGTCTTAATCCGCTGCACTAACTGTTAGTCCATCAATTAAAGAAAAGTTATGTACTCACTATAATGTTCCATCTGTACTGTTCATTTTCATTCTTCCTCAACCGTTGGGTTCAAATCTAACCTTTGGATCTGACTCGGCTGCTTCTTCCAGCTCATGGAACACAAACTCCCAAGCTCCTCCTTTACCCATAATGCCCTAAACTAATATACCGCAGATCTAGTTTGCTTCCCCTTAAACACGCAAGCATTAGGACATGATAAATCAACAGAATCTGGAATTCAAAGGAACAGCAGTTCCTCCAGCATCTTTCGATCCTTCCAAATGTCAAACAAGGAGGAGGTTTGAGGGAGGGAACTTGAGGAAGAATGAAAATGGACAACACAGACGGAAGATTATGGTGAGCACATAACTATCGGACACTGTCATTGTCATTCATTCCTTAACTGTTGGGACAGAGCCCCAGTTTCATAAATCCCAGAAGGACTCTAAGGAAGGATATTCCTGAGCACTGCTGAGCCAAAAGCTGCTCTTCCCCTTGAAACAAGATTCAGTATTAATGAGCAATGAAAGTATGAGAATTAGCCCAAGCTGCAGCTGCACAAATATCATCCAATGAAGATCTGGATAAAAAGGCTGAATTAGTTGCCACAGACCTGACGGAATATGCTTTTGGTGGTTTTGGTAAATATAAGCCCAATTTTTCATAAACAAAGGTAATACAATCAAGTTAACCATTTTTGCCTAATTTTGATTCCAAAAAAAAGACACAAATTGTTCTGATTTCCTCAAATTTTTGGTTCTGTGTAGCTAGAACCATAATTATCTGTGAACATTGAAAGGGAATAACATATATTCTCCTTTATTTGAAAAATTTGGAAAGAAGACTGGAAGATTGATAGTTTGATTAGTATTGAATTCTGATACCACCTTAGGAAGAAAAGAGGGCTTGGTCCATAAGGATACTCTATCCTTACGAAAAATCAAATAAGGAGGTTTGGATGACAGGTTCTGTAATTCTGATACTCTTCTAGCAGAGGCAATGGCCACTAAACAGGTAGTTTTCCAAGGTCAGGAATTTAAGTTCACACTTAGCTGATGGTTTAGAGAGGGATTGTGTTAAAGATTATAAATCCACATTCAAATCTCAAAGTAGTGGGATATTTAATGGTGGTCTAAGTAGAAAAGTTCCCCTTAGAAAGGCTTTACAAAGTTTGGAGGATGCCAAAGATGAGTTATTTACTCCAGTATGAAAAATAGAGATGGCAGCTAGTTGTACCTTTACAGTAGAAGCACTAGCATCTTCACTGAAAGTTGTAGCTAGAAAATCCAAGAACTTTAGGAATCGGTGCTGTAAAGGCATCTAGATCCTTTCACTGCAAGCAAATGACAAATCTTTTCCATGTATTCTGTAAAGTTTCCTAGTGGAAGCTTTGTGGGATTATAAGAGAATGTGATGGACAGGGGAGAACAGCCTGTGCTGTCTAGGTGTCAATGGCAGTGGAGAAACCTTGCTATCAATTTTAGGCCATGAATGTCTGGATGTGCCATGTCTGTCGGGTGAGACAGGAGGTCTGGAGTTGGATCCAAAATCCATGGAGGTTGAAGTAGATGAGGCCAAAGAAAGGGGAACAAAATCTGACGAGGCCAGGAAGGGGCAATGAGGATAACTGTACTCTACAATCAAGATGCTTTCTACAGACATTTGGGGATTATAGGCAACAGGGGGTATACATAAAGGAGACCGGGGGGTAATCATGAAGTAGAGTGCCCCTTAGTGACTCCCCCAGTGGGGGGGGGGGTCAGGGCAAAGAACCTGCTGCACTTGTTGCTGAGAGGAGATGCAAAGAGATCGCAGCATGGTTGTCCCCACTGATAGAAAATCCTTTCTGCAACCTTCAAACTGCGGGACCACTCATGAGGCATTAAAATGGACCTCCTTAACTTGTCTGCAATCATGCTGGATTTCCCCAGAATGTGCTTTGCTATCAGAAAATGACTGGATGAGATCACCGATTACCACATTGTCATAGCTTCTCAATACAGGGGTCAAGACTTGGTTGTACCAGATCACTGACATGTTGTTCGTCTGGAACACAATAGTCTCAGTAGGGAGAGTGTCTTGAAAGGCCTGCAATACTAGGAGGACATCTCTCACAACCAGGATACTGATATATATGTTGGCCTCTTCAGGAGACCATGTGCCTTGGACTGCCTATCCCAAGAAGTGTCCCCTCACCCGATCTGGGAGGCATCTATAGTCACTATGGCCTTGGGCTGGGGGAAGAACAAAGGGACAACCTCCTTGTACCTGAATGGAGTGTATCCACCATATAAGATTACTCTTGCAAGCCTGTGTTATTTTGATCGGACTGGATAAAGGTTGGTAGAGAATGGACCACTGAGTTGCCAATGTCCACTGAAGAATCCTCATATGGTACCTTGCCAACAGTACCAGGATGATTGCAGCTGACATGGATCCCAAAGCTAGAAGGATCTGCTGAGAAGAACTCTGAATGATCTTTCTGACCTGAAACTGAATAGTCTGAACTCTTGACAGAGGGAGAAAGACTGTATGAGTGAATATATTGAGCAAGGGACCGATGAATTCCAATATCTGTGTTGGTTCGAAATGAGATTTGTTGTGACTGAAATCTCCAGGTGTAAGCATAACTAGAGTATGTAATTTTAAGCTAGAATCAGATGATGATTGGTTGGAGTGGTTATGAGCCAGCCTAGATATGGAGTTTTAAATTAAATACAAATCTGTGACCACTGTGGAAGTAAAAAAGAAAACAGTATGCACACTGACTGGTTTGAGCAGTATTTTCTGGTAACTGGGCAGGAGTAATAGGATATTGGTATGTCTGGGTAGGTAAGTCCAATTACCTGCCTAGGTCCCATTTGGCCATGATCTGTCTCTGTCCCTAGATGCCACAGCCCAGTCACCAAAAGACAGCACATATCTAACTCCCAGTAACTGTATCATTAAGCAAATAAACCCACATCAGAACCTCCTGTAACTGAGCAACCACACAAATCATGTGATACAATAAATCAGAAAGCACACCTATTAAATGTTTGGGTAACCATTTGAAATGTCAGGACCTGCTACAGCAAGTCCTGAAATGCTGAGACTGAATGGCCAAAAGATCAGACTTGTACATACCAGGTCTAAGATGCCATTTCTTGGAATATTCCCTTTTCTCAAAGGTATGGTGATCTTGGAGTAGGGGCTTGCTCATCACATGGGGGGTACAGGAGGGACTGCTCCCACTGCAAAAATAAGTTTTAAGTTGAAGTGCGATTTTTGAGATACACTCCTTCTCTGGGTTTTTGGTCTATTTTGTTTTTTCTTCGGCTTTTTGGCATTTGGCATTTCAAGTGCTGATATTTCAATGGGGAGCCAAGTGTTTGTGCAGGAGGCAAGCAAAGACCTCCCCATGGAAAAAAACTGTGCTGCCATCATCATCTACAAATTATGCATGGGAATTCTGAGATCTTACAAAGAGGAGGGAAGGGAAATTATTTGTTTTATGTAATCCAAGTGTTTCCCTTTCTCTACTACTGCACAACAGCAAAGTCAGCAATTAAAGAAATGATAAGGCTCATGCTTCAGAGTTGCCATCAACAGCTGTACATGACGACCACTGCATCCAATCAGTGAGGCCCAATCAGTACGCATTCACCTTTCAGATGTATGAATACAAGTCCTATTGCTTTTTATATAACGGTGGATGTTAAGTTTATAGAAAGATAGGCAAACAATGCAACTTTTCTAATATAATGCAGTAGTGCTTCCTGCAGGGGAAATTTACACATTAGACAGCATACTTTATATTATACACCCTGAAGTACCTGTAGAACCAGATGCTAATACCCTAGCTAATAATATAAGCTCAAAATGCAGGATAACAATTAATTCTTACCACTGGAAATACAAATCATCCTTTCCTGGTAAAGGAATCATATGCTTTGTAGCAAATGTATGACATACCCTGCTTTGAAAGTTTTGTTAGCATGGTTAGTAAAGGGGAGAGAAGAGCCAAATTAAACTTACAGATATCTGAATACAGTGAAATATTCAGTGGTATCATCAGATTTAGCAGATGCTGAAATCCTAGGCTAAATAAGCAAAAACACGAGTGTGCTCATGAGCAGAGATACAGTTTTCTGAAAGATGAACATCAATTCTTTATAGGTAAGCTATCCCAACAACAGATCCAGGTTCATGGACAGCATACACTCTATAATCCTCTCATTTTTAACTACATATCATAAGGCTAGGTCATCTGCATATAACACCTTGTTGGCATAGGCAAACTGACTGATATAGTGTGCGAAAAATGTTGAATGTGTTGGCCCTAGCACACATCATGGACCGGTCCACATGCTTGATAAACTAATCAAACCAAATATTTGGAAAATAATATATACTACATCCAGTCTTACTTTATCATTTGATCTACAAAGAGAACAGAGCCTCACAGACAAATACTAGAACTGGGTTTCTACTCTCCACCATTTGCCATCTTTTTCTGGAAGTTTCTATCAGGGATGGACATACCCACAATGACGTATGCATTACAAATTCCTCTCATCTCTCGCATTAACAACTCCAGCTCATTGTCATTAGTGAGTATGCACCTGTAAATCAAGGGCAATGATGATGACTTTGCATGTGTATTGTAATGGAAGATTAATACAAATGTGCTTGACTAGCAGAGAAATCCAACAGCCATGTCTGGAAGGACAGATTATTCACCTACAGGTGGACAGTGAGAAGGTACACTTGATCCATCAAGAAGGGTCCTCTATGTTTTTTACTCAAGCTGATGAGTCCTACTGCTGCATAAAACCCAAGAAGCAAACATGACAGGTTGGAAGAATCTGTATAACTCCACAAGGGCTTCACTTCTGCACCCCTTGACATTGGTGCTAACCCCCAACACCAGAGCTGCTTATTTACCAAGCAGCTCCACATGCACATGTGCCCTGCTGAAACAGCGAATGTCAGTCAAAATACGGATGGGGTAAGGTTAACGAATATAAAACACTGGAGAGAAGCACAGGGTGCTGTGGGTAGGAGGAGTTGCAACAGTAGCCTGGTTTTATCCATCAAGGAGATCTTGTTTAGAATGCCTGAGTAATAAAGGTTAAGCAAGAGAGTTCTCAAAGTACATCTGATATTATTGTAAACATACAAATTTTGTTTATGGAAATAAGAACAGGAAGGTAGATCTGCTATGTGTCTCCAGATTTCCCTAATCATTACACCTATCCAGGCACTCTACCACATTTTTGTTTCCAGTTTCCCAAGGGATTTAGCACTCCACATCAACCTACGGGAGAAGCTTCCTCTTCCCTGGGATGAGATAACTTCCAGGAACCTTACCCTATAGCCCAGTTTAGGTGAGAGTCAAGTGCAAATACAACATTCACAGGAATATACGTTTCCACTTCAAGCACGAGCAGTTAACAATACTCTACCACTACTGTCCCTTTAATAGATTAGCATTTTTATTCATACACTTGTGAAGAACTTCATCAGATAAAAACATCCCCAAAAGTGAATTTAAACATTAAAAAAATACTGTTCATGTGATCAAAACTAGCCAATGTCAACTAAGTTTATTATATTGTTTCCTTAGGATGGATACTAGAGAAATGTAATTATTTAAGCATGGTACTTTATTACTACTCAAGAATACCTGACAGTGTTTTGCCTACAAAGAAATTCTGTTTTAACATCCATCTCTCTCAAAATCTTTTGCCAATTTTTCTAAACCAAAAAACTTTTTCAAAATTTTTCACAAACTATGGAATGCTTGAAAATGGCATTTCTCATATCCTTATTATGAAATAGCACTGTTCCTGCATCCTCTTAGACAATTTCATCTGGGTTTTACCCAAATAAAAACTAGGTCAGAAGTTGCAGATTGCTAAATAAACATTGCAACAATTGCAATTCAGTGTTCTCAGGACACTGCAATACCCTAGAAAAATTTTCAACCATATCAGGTGCGTCGTAAATGTACCAATAGGACTGTCAAGAGCCATATGTAACCATGGCTTCGTTAGACCATTTTACCAAGGGTTTGTATTCCCATTGCGAGCAAATGTTGTTTCTGGATTTAAAAGATGAAATTGAGACACATTTCTTTCTTAGGTAACTCCAGCCAAAACTGCAGAAGTAAAGTCCAGTTCCTGTGCATAATGTGCTGCAAATCACAGGATTCACAATCAAT
>NC_056731.1:1891007280-1891023191 GCF_019279795.1 Protopterus annectens | reverse complement strand
GTAATAGAAATATTGTCTGGAAGTAAAAATATCTGAAAAAAAAATCATACTAGAGATGGACTCATCCATCCAATTTCCCACCACCAAAAGGACCATCAATAAATTAGCAAACAACTGCTCAGCAAAAAGTAAATCCAATAAGAAGTCCGTAAACTCTCTTTAATCATACTACATATCGGACTAAACATATAACATCCCTCCAATCTAAAACCATTTGACATTCAGACATTTTAATTTGTGCAGAAGTTATTCACAGACTGACAGTTTACTGAGCTGTCACATAGCACTCTATGCTTATGTCTGAACCAATGAAGCATACTTAATTCCAAAATAATTAAAGTAGCTTAATAAGAAGGTTATTTGCAAGGTTACATGGCAGTTTACATTGTAATAAGCAAAGATATTAAAAAAGCTCTGTTTCTCATAATTATGCTGAAAAGTCTTCCAAGGTAAATACAACCTTCTGATTTAGTATGGAACCATACTTCTCAACTTTAGAGCAAGAAATCTGGACAAAGCGAAAAATAAAAGTGACACACAGGCCCCAAAATAGTTATGCATCACACACACCATTGAAACAACTGTAGCTGCAAACATTATACATCACTTATAATCTTTCTATCCCATCATTGTCAGTTAAGCATTATATGGCTCATTCAATCCTGCCTTCTTTTGCAACAAAGAAAACCGTGCTTTGAAGTGACAACTGCATTAAAAATAATAAATAAAACACATTGTATCCACATCCTGCAACTTCCTACCTGCAAACAACCACAGAGCTTTCACTGAAACTGGGGCTGCTTATTTCCCAGGAAGGCTAGCTCTCCCTAATTAAGTCTAATGAGATACAATCTACCAGGATCTGGACTGCCTGAAATAAATTAAATTATATTTCTAAGCCCACTTACTGTATTTTTTCAGTAACATCCCAATATCCATTTCCAGGTCACTTTACAAGACATTGGCAGTGGTAGACTTGGCATTATCCAGATCCCTACAGGGCCACACTCGTACCGCTAGCATTATCCATTAAATATAAATATCCATCCACTGCAAATGGCAAGAAGCTGTGTCTTAAAAAAAAAAATCTACTTTTGGCATGCCTAGTACCCAAGTATCAGGTTTTGAAACAAAGAAACATATTCTCCACAGTCCGTAAGTCTCTATCTTTAATAATCATCTACTGTTGCAGCCCTCCCAACACACAAATACTTACATACACACTAAACCCACAACATTTAAAACTATGATATTGTGCCCACCTGATTTGCCAGTATTGATGATCCACCAAAGCTATACTTATTGTTGTCCAATCTGCCACTGCTTAGAACCCATCAATGACAAAACAGTACTGGGTGCTTTTTTGTTTGTCAGAAAAAAACAATTAAACTTTATATGCTACAGTCCCACAAAGTCAATCCACTACTGACCCATTAACCCAAGGCTGCTGTCTCATTCTTACTCAGTGGAACAGCATTACCTTGGATGACTAATTTTATTTCCTAAGCGAAAGACACAAATTGGAAGATGAAGTGAAAATCCATACAGTTGAGAGGTATGATTTCATATTCAATACAACACATAGCCGGTCTTAGGCATAGGCCAACTAGGCTGCCTCCTAGGACGCTGCTTTAGTAGGGGCACTTTTCCAGTATTTATTTGATGTAGATAGACCAGGATGGGGGCACTGGGTGGTGTGGTGGGGGGTGCCGTGGTGCCCTTTTGCCTAGGGCACCAGTTGACCTAAAGCCGCTCCTGATACAACACTCTCTCTGTCAGTAAAGCCACAGTTTAATGAAAGTGTACTTACAATATATTTGTGAGCTAACTTACTTGTGTTCAGTAGGTGGAATGATCGTCATTAGCCTCTTTGTGCATGTGTCTCTCTCTCTGTCATGCACACACACACACACACACACACACACACACACACACACACACACACTCTTCTTCTACTTTCACATACACAAACATTCTGCTTTCATACATGTACTCACTCTGTACTTACCTATTAACACAGGTAAATGCTGTCCTTTTCAAAGGCAATGATGGCAAATCCATACAGGAGTCCCTCTTCAGCGAGAACACACACTGATTCTCTGGCAAGAAATAATGGCGGGAACACAAGATCCTTCTTTGGCGCAAAAAATCAAAACTAGAGGTGCTTTGGTGCATGCGCACACAGACAGAGTTATATGTCACAGGTGTGAAAAACACAAACTGTTTTGGGGCATGTGTATATCAATGTTGCAGTTAGAGGCCGGGGGGCCGCATGGAAGAGCTCTGAGGGCCACATGCGGCCCGCGGGCCACAGGTTGGGCATGTATGGTCTAAAAGCTCCCTGCACCACACTTCCCTTGTGTTGTATTGACCTAAGGTTCTTAGAAATTATCTTTTCGGTGGACATGTCTGATGCCTTAGAAAACTGCAAGATAAAAACCTGTAGTAACTCTTGGGTAACCTGTTGATCTTGATAGTTGTTTAATTAACAAGCTGAAACATCAGGCTTGACAGGTGAGTGGGTATGTGAGGACCCAGTGGAAATAACAAAAGCGGTTCATACTTGGGGGGAATGAAGGAAACTGTTCTTTAGGGAGTATAATTATAACTGCATGCTTGAATTGGTAAGGAAACATGCAAACAGTTAGTGTAAAGTTGAAAATGTGGTTAAAGGGGTTTGCAATTACAAGTACGCATCTTTAAAGGAAGCAAGACTGCATGTTTGATTTCTAGTTACTCATTTTCTGTTATTTTTTTTGCATTTGCTTTACCGTGCTAGTAGAGAATAGTTTTGAAGTAAAAAGAAGGTGCATTTGGGGCTGTGGGGAAAGAGATGATTAAGGTTAGTCACAAAAGGAAGTGGATTAGTTTGTGATGAGGTTTGCAGGGTTAGTGCTGTGTTCTGTCTTCTGCTTTCCTGGGCACTATAATGAGAGACCTTTCAGATTTTATTGGCACATTTTAGATCTAGAAGTTCTTTGTGCCCTCTCATTGTCACATGGGCTGAGCAGCCATGATGTTTGGATTCCGCATTAAATAGAATGCTTTTAGAAGTGTAAATGTTATTCCTACAGGTTCTTTGGAGGAAGGAAAGTGCTGTTGATGGCCCAGATTTTAGAATACTCTCCATAGCTACTAGGTTTCTTCTGCAACTTGAATTATTTTAATTTATTTATTTTTGTTTGTTTTTTTAATGCCTGTACTTAGCCAAAGAAGTTGTTTCTTTTATGGTATCCAACTCCGTTTGTAAAGAGTTTAACTGAATAGTTGAGATTGTGAAATGTTTTAAACCCAATGGCCCTAATAAATCTCACTTTAATGATGATTTGTTTGGCTTTTTGCCATTTGTAGGGCCATGTCGAAATGACTGGTCAGTGATCATTCATTGTTTGGCCATTGAGGAGTATGGTGTGAAATGCTGTTGTGAGAGACAGGAAAATTCATTTACTATGTCATTTATGTTACACTGTACTGGAGATATTGCTAGTTGTTGTTGTTAGTAAATATAAAGATAAGCACTATTTCCATATGTACTTCAAAAACCAAGTGGCTTAACACTATTGCATGGCATCAGGTGAACCCTTGGATATTGTTGGAGAAACTGTCATTGATATTTGCCATGTAAGCTGCACATCATGAGGGAGATTCACTGTTATTTATATTGCTAATTATACAACTATGCATATTTTTTCATATTTCTGTAAATATCTCAAATGTGCAATCTGAGTACAATTTTTTATGTGAAAGAAGACTTGTGTCTAGCTAACAGAAGTGTGCTAGCAATATATATCTAGGTTAAATAGTTTCCAAGAGATGACAATTCATGGAAGTTGAGCAAAAGTATATAATTCTAGATTTGTGTGCCTTATACTATAGTATATAAGGAAAGACTGAACGTTCTGAAAAGAATACTACTTGCTGATAACTTTGCCATATGTCCATTTGTAATAGCTTTTAATGTTCACAAAATGCTTTCCTTTATTTCTTATACTTTTTAAGTTGATATTTCAAAAAAAATACTGTAGAATGCAAGGATGTGTGTAGGCTGCTAGCGGTGTGACATTCCACATCACATAGGTGTTAACAAATTAATAAATTTTGTTATTAGAAAGCCAGATATCCTGAGGAAGATGTACATTTTTTGTTGGAGCATTCACTCTTCAGTAATTGCATTCTGCCATGAAGTCTTGGATTAAGATCTACTATGTACAATTATGAGTCGTGTCCGATTACTGTAGCGACTTCTTGAGCAGCCATTGGCATCTATGAAGTTTACCAGGCAAGTGGGAAACAAAATTGGATTGCGTACTAAGTAAGGGGAAGCAGAATTGGATTGCCAGGCCTTTCTTTCACATATTTCTCTACTTTCTCTTTTTCTCTCTCTCTCCCTCTCTCCCTCTCTCCGTCTCTCTCTCTCTCTGTCTCTCTCTCTCTCTCTCTCTCTCTCTCTCTCTCTCTCTCTCTCTCTCTCTCTCTCTCTCTCTCTCTCTCTCTCTCTCTCTCTCTCTGTCTCTCTCTCTCTCTGTCTCTCTCTCTGTCTCTCTCTCTCTCTCTCTCTCTCTCTCTCTCTCTCTCTCTGTCTCTCTCTCTCTCTCTGTCTCTCTCTCTCTCTCTCTCTCTCTCTCTCTCTCTCTCTCTCTCTCTCTCTCTCTCTCTGTCTCTCTCTCTGTCTCTCTCTCTCTCTCTCTCTCTCTCTCTGTCTCTCTCTCTCTCTCTCTCTCTCTCTCTCTCTCTCTCTCTCTGTCTCTCTCTCTCTCTGTCTCTCTCTCTGTCTCTCTCTCTCTCTCTCTCTCTCTCTGTCTCTCTCTCTCTCTGTCTCTCTCTCTGTCTCTCTCTCTCTTTCTCTCTCTGTCTCTGTCTCTATCTCTCTGTCTCTATCTATCTGTGACAGACCCACATAGGGATAAATTAGATTTTTGGTACTGGATGTCTTTGGAGATGGGAGGAAACTGGAGTACTTGGAGAAAACTCAAAACAAGCACATGGAAGGCATACAAACTCCACAGAAAAAGCACTTCAGCAAAACCAGAGAACCGCTTGCCATGAAGCAACAACGCTACTCGCTGTAGCATTGTGTGCCACCCAATCCTTCATTTAAACATATGTTAAACAGTGCATATTATCTACTTTTATCTTTGTTCTTAACTGCCTGTCAGTTTGCACACAGGGTTAAGGCTGTGAGCTGTTCATGAGCTGTTCCCTCTAGAATGGTTTGCTGTTAGTTTGATTCGACTTAACAGCAATGGATGGATGGAGGTGAAAGATTAGTTGCTGTATTAATGGGAATTTTATGTGGAAGAACAGAAATATAATGAACATAAGCTAGTCGATACTCCTAATTACAGTATGCCGTGGTGGTACGGCGGTAGCGTTGTTACCTCACAGCAAGACGTTCTCCCGTTCGAGTCTCTGCTTGGCTTGAGAGTGCCTTCTGTGTGGAGTCTGCATGTCCTCCCCGTGGTTGGGTAGTGTTAGAAAGATATGCGTGCATAAATGGGCATGCCTTCGTTGATGGTTGGGCATCGAGCTGGCACCTCGGCGTTTCGTAAAAATCTACTGCCAGTCATTAGCAGACCGGAGTTCCGCTGTGGTGACCCCTTACCGGGAAAAAGCCGAAAGACAAACAAGGAAGGTAGAGCAGCTTTTTCTTTAGGTTTGTAATGTGGGAGGAGCTATGCCAAGTGTAAAAATATCACTATAATGGTTGGTGAGAATTAAAGATGACAGAGAAATGAAGCATGGACAGGCCTTGAGCATAGTGTGAAACAATTAGGTCCTGTGCATACATGCCTGAGAAAAAACTTGTGCTATGGGTAACATTTTGAAGGATAATTTGTTAAATGGAGAGAGAAAAAGAATTATAAAGGAATTATATTTTCAAGGTTTATATCAAACCACATGAAGAATAACTAAGATTACTAAATGAGGACAAGTAAACAATCTCAATGAGACTGCTCCATATCCCTGTTTATAGGCCAGTCTGCAACTTTGTTTGATCTTTTATTTATTTATTTACTTGGGGGGGGGGGGGTGTTGAGAGACGGCAATTTTCTTTAAGGACACACAAAGTTCTACTTGTAGTGCATCCAACTTGGTTAGCCACAGGCCTTTGGTTTTTGCCTACTTCTCCGAAATCCAGGCAAATACCAAAGGTCTGTGGCTGATGAAGTTTGTAGACTGCAGGCTGGGAACGGTCATTGAATCCCCTAACAATGTCAGCATTCTGCAAGAGGGGCTTACACTGACTGGTGCCAAAGTCCTAGTCTGAAACTATTTACATTATCATCCCCTTTCGTAAGGGCAATGTTCCTGCAAACTGTCACATCACATCAGTAGTAATACCCTAAGCACATACTCAGTGGCGAGAGATCTTGGCACTCGGGTTGACATGAACCTTGCCTTTGATCACCGTGTCTCCACAGTGGTAAGAAGGGTATTTTATATTGCACATCTCATATGCAAGGGCATTGCATCCAGAAAAAAGAGGTTATAACCCCCCCCCCCGTACTTTTCCCTCATCATGGCAATAATAGAGTACAACACTTCCTTTGATATGAACCTCTCCAGACACCTGCAGCAATTGGAGATCACAAAGGTTCCTTACAAAGCAAATTCAGGGTCTCTAGCCTCTATCTTATGGGGACAGACTAAAATCACTGTTTCTTTACTTGGTGTCTTACAGCCTACTCAGAGAGGAACTGTGCCTTGCATATAGGGCAATCTCTGATCCTGCTTTATTTGAAATGCACATTTGCAAGTCAAATGGCACACAGGTCACTTGTTCTAAGGATCTTAATCTGGTATGTGACATCAACAGAGCCTGCTGGAGGGACATATTTGTCTCCCAGGGGCTGCCTCACCTTTGGAACAGGTTTCCATTTCATGTTAAACAAAGCCCCTCGCTGACCCTGTTTAAGAGCAGTTTGGATGATTGGATGGGTAACTGCAAATTCACTTCTGGGGTTCCACATGTATCCTTCTTGGACAGGTGCGATGGGTGCTGACTTTAGCATCTGCTTTAAAATGGCTACTCTTGGGAACAAGGGTTGGTATTTGGCTAGGCTTGTAAGGGCCCCAGGACCATTAACCTACTAACCTCCTGTGATCAGCTGTTAGCTGTTAAAATGTATAGCAAAAAGTAGTTGGTAGTTTAAATTTTAAAAAGCATGTAATGAAACATTTGACTTTTTGTAATGTAGCGAGGTAAGTACTTGTCCACTGTAATGTAGCGAGGTAAGTACTTGTCCACTGTATGTCTGTATGTGTGTGAGAGAGATGATACTGAGATCCAAAGTGCTGGATATTTTCCTTCACAGTTTTATGTATACTAATGTTTGTCATTTATATTTACATAGTTTACTTTCAATGGTTTGGTGAACATGCCCAAGACCTACTGACTACCAAGGAGCCTGGTGTCCTAAAACCCATGTTGGAAATTGTGCATGCATTTGTAATCATCCATTCCCTTCTTGAGGATATGGATTGATGGAATGAGTTCAACTGAGAGGCTGTGGAAGTCTTTTGAGATCTGTATCTGTATAGTTGATAGTACTTTTTTATGTATTGCTTTGCACTTTAAAATTTGTGGAAAGGTACATTATCATTAAATGCCTGAAGTGTTTGAAAGCTGTGATGCATAAAGGTTTCATCTAAGCTTTATGCTGGAGAGTGTTTTAGTGGTCAGGCACAAAAGGAATGCAGGACAAAAAAGTGCTTGCATGGTTAGATAGTGTTTAGAACAAATGTTGATCTGTTAACTCTACTTGTATTAGCAATTCAATCTTTATTATGGCTTCACAGCACTCACTGCTATTTGGTACTTTATAAGCTGGACTGCTGTGAATCTGCTATTGGAATTACAACTCCTTTGGCTGTTTCTAGCTCACAGACTATTCAGTAGTGTATCTTACTCTTCCCTTATAAAAGTTTACTCTTCTGTCCTGTAGAGATTCAGTGTATAAAAACACACTTTAGCACTAGTCATGTGGGCTAGAAGTAGGTTATGCTACAGAAAATTCGCTCACTGCCTGGCAAAGAAATTGAATCTATCATCTTGCCTTGCCATGGATAAAGCCACTCTAAAAAGTTTTTAAATTGCTCCTTAAGACATGCGGATTTGTGGCCTCAGTCTGCTCTGTATGATGTTTGTACCCATGGTCCTTTCTCCGTAAAGGAGGTTAGTGTGTATGTATGCTGCTTCACTCGGTATAGGGAGAATTGTCTTTTGCACTGTACTGATGTATTTATTAGTCCTGTTAATTCTTGGTATGTAACTTGTTTGTGTCTTGCCTTATCTGCATGTTATGCTAAAGCTGACAAAGTTTAACTGTTCTGAAAGCATTGCTTCATTTTGTTGTAATTGTCTTGTGGAAGTTGTTTTCTAATATACCACTGCTGTCCTACTAATTTGTGACCTGTAATGTTTTCAGTCTTTACAACAACTTTAAAATGACATTATTCACAGGATCTAGGTGAAGTAGACTTCTCTGGCAGTGGCCAGCTAGTCATCACAGTTAAAGCATTAAATAAATGTTGTGGGGAAAGATAGCATGTAGGGCTACTGCTCAAATGCAGTGCATTGAAAAGCTGGTGGTCCAGTCATCTGTCGTTTATCGGGTCGCTAGAAGAAATACACACATCATAGCTCTGAACTTAAAATTTGTAAGTTGTGGTTATATAATGAGATATTTGGATGCCACGTCACCACAAGTCTCTTATGGCAGTCATTCTTTGTTTTTTCATAGTTTTTCAGAATTTTATTTTATGCTGTTCTGTATATTTTACATTTTTTTTTACAAAGTAGCCATGTCCAAGACAAGGAACAGATTAGTGGTATTTGGTCTGATCATTCAAACTGTAAACTGTATAATTTGTTTGGTAAAATAATACCACTCAGTTAATTTATACAGGTCTTGCTTGGTTTAAGCTTCCTCTCTGTCTCTCTCCCCCCTTCACCCTGCCATATTGCTTCAGTTATTTATCAGTGCAAGTTAAACTATTTTGTCATGTTGTTTGCAAGTTCTACACTTCCAATGCTATTTCATTTTGTATGTACATGTTTAATTTTTGCAGCTTCATTTCTGTAGGGATGCTATATTAGTACAAAATTCTGAGTAGCAAGTTTTCATTTCCAGGCAGAGCGGAGCTATTTTGGGTCACTGTTGGCTAAATTAAATCCATTTAATGAATGCTGCTCTCTGTAGCAGCAGAATATTTTCGTCTGTAGTGACTGGTCTTTTATCCTAACTACCACCACTATCCCAAGGCCAGCCTCATTGTGCCTTGATTGATTATTTGGTCAGCCAAGATAAAACGAGTGTGTCTGTCTCTGCCAGAGGGTGGTTTTAACATTTTTCAAGTGCTTTTAGCATTTCTGCTTCTTTACCTTGTTTTATTTTGGTACACTACAAGTGTCATGCAACAGAGACAGGAAGCTGTTTCAGTAAATCTGCCACATTACATTTAAGGTACTTCAGGAAATGTTCCAACTGTGACCATTTGCTGTTTGAGCATTATGTTTGCTAGGAATTAATACAGACTAATTGGCAAACTTGCAAGAAAAACTATGGTATACATTTAGAACTGAAAGCAGTTGAAGACAGACTGCCTACACAGCAGCCAGACTCGCATTGCTCTCCCACTCTTCACATCTGCTTGTCTTTAACCTTCACTGAACCATTTGCTGTCTGAAAGTTATAGGCAGTATGTTTGGTTAAAACTCTGTGTCATACAGCTGCGTGACATTTTTTGTTTTAATTAATATTGAATATTTTGCATTGTAGTATTTGCTGGTATCCTTGGAGTTTTCAGAACACACCATCAGAATAGTGGAAGGAAAGTAGTAACAATTTGTTAGACTGTGGACAATTCAGGAATTAGCACAGACTACCGAATACACTCTGGACAGAAAGGCCAGTGTAGAGGGTGCGTTGTAGTCCTGTTTCTTTATATATTATTTGTTAACACTTAGCTAGGTCTTTTGCCTCAGATGTTATCCTTGGCATGCCTTGCAAGTACTAGACAAGTGCTAAATTAAATGGTAATTAAGAATTAAAGACCTATAGCCTGCCTTAAAATACCTTGTGTATGGGCAGTGAGAAGCTAAGGACTAGCTGCTCTCTAACCTTGGAAAGTCGCATATAGTTTAGAGGACTGTTTGTTTACACCATTTTAAGATCCAATACAGTCTCATGGTCTCACGTGCACAAATGCACACTTCCTTCTTCTACAGGTACTCAGTAAAGTTATTTCAGGTGCCATGTTATCTATGACAGTGGAAGAATTACTTGATTTTCACTTTTTTATTTTTTTATTTTTTATTTAAAATCATGAAAAAAATGAGTTTTGAAATAAAAAAAATACACTTTTCCTTAGGTAGCACCTTCCCATTCTCTGAACCTTTTAGGCATAATGTCTCAGTTTTACTGATAACAAAACTAACAAAATAATTACAGTAAACTCTCATTTAATCGGAACTCAAGCAACCATCATTCTCAAGCAACCGACAAAAGATATAGAAGAAATACAGTACAATTTTCATGTGTTGCATTTTCTGTCCTCCCCGAAACATACCTTACATTTTTAGAGTTTGAATTTTAAAAAGGAAAATAAGAATAAATTCCTTCTCACCCCAACCTAAGAACAAGTTAAACCAAACAAATTAGTATAGGGTACAATATTAGTCAGGCTTATTTTTTAATAGCAACTCTCAAGCAACCAGCATACAGTTCTCCAGCATCTACCAATCCCCATGGGTGCTGGATAACTGAGAGTTTACTATACCTTAAAACTTTAAAGTGCATGAAAATACATCACAGAAGTGAGAAGTCTAGCTGAGGCCTGTTACTATACAATTTAAACTCTTGACACTGGGTGCTCAGACCAGTGAGTTTTAGTAGTTATCCTGCAATTTCTGGTCGACAATTTTTTTCTCTTACATTTTCATGAGAATGCTAGTAGGACATCAGATAAATCTTTGGGCATTAACACCACCAGTGATTCCTTTTTGTTATAATGACTAGTGATTAGTGTTTCAGTTAGCAATGTACAGTGAATGCTGTTCTTTACAGAAAGTAAGATCATGATTATTTGCTTAACAGCCCAGGGGTACATGGTCAGAAAGTGGTCATTTTTGGGTAAGGTTGAGGAGTTGGATGATTTGATCAGTTATTAAGCCACCAGTATAACTTGTCAAGTAGGGCCAGTGCTTATGTGAGCAAAATAAGTTGAAATGCATTACTGTGTTACTGTGGTAATTATTTCTTTTGCTTGATGTTACTCAAATCATAAGTGTGTATGTATAGTTAGAAAGTGGTTAGGCAGGTTGTTTGAGAGCAAAGGAATTACTTGATCCCATTTTAAAAGATTTTTGATATGGACTGTCATCGCAGGCCAGTGCCTGTGAGAGTAACAAGCTGAAATTTACTCCTGTGGTTATTTCTTTTACTTGATCACATTCAAACTTCTGAGATGTATAAAGTTAGAATGTGGTTATTTTTGTTTGGCTTTTTGTGCTGTATATTTATCCAGCATTTTTTAATGATTATTTGCATATAAATGCCCTAATAGAGCCAAGCACTACAGTCTGTTACGAACCCATATGTTCATGTTCTACTGTGACCTTAACTAACAAACGAGCAGCACCTTTGCTCATATTAAGATTTTTTGCTCATGTATGTTTATTCTTCACCCTCATGTGGTTTTCACGTCCCAATATGCCATGATGACCATCATTTAAATGCAGTTCTTTTGCCTGTACGTCTCTCTTTATTCGACCATTTAACCTCCACTGTCCTCTGACACTCCTTCAAGGTTGTGCAACTCAAATGTCCACAGCGTTGAGTTGCTTACTTTAAATTTTCCCCATTCATACTGTCGACTGTTGCTTTTATTTTAAAAGTCCTTCAGTTCCCAACCAGTCAGATGCAAACCTATTAAATATAAAGCAGGCAACCTAGGATACAGTCCCACCTTTCATTTTAAACATTGTGCACCATCTTCCCTTAAGTTTTTTAGATAATTATAGAGTCAGCTAAGACATGACAAAAAAGAAAAAAATTTAAATCTTTGTTCAAGCAGTTATTTTGCACAGTCTGAGCCGATAGTTTCCATATTTATTTAAGCAGTTATTCAGCACAGTCTAGCCTGATTGTGTTACTTCTCCTTTTTTTTTTTTTTTACCTTATGCAGAATGAGCCTTTACTTTTTGCATGTATACCTCCAGGATAAATGCCACTGTAATTTGTAGCTTACCACATCATCAAACCATTTCTCTACATTCAGAATATGATGCCCAGCAGGCAATCCTCACTAGTAACAGAATAGTTTTACTAGCATCTCTGAGCAGTATGCATAGCTTTGTGACCCTGTTCAGTCCTCACCTCTGTACTTCTAATTTAAACCTTATGATAGCCATATATAATTGTTTTAACACTTTATGCCCTACCAAGTTCCTTTCCTGACTTAAGTTTCGTACAGCATGTGGTTAGTGGTTAGAAATTCGATTATCTTTGATAAACCAGCTAATGCACCTCTTCATATGCCCAAGTCTGTATGCCTAAAGTAATAGTTGTACTGTAATGGTTGCATTTATTTCCTATGAATACAGTCTAATTAGCAGATACATGTGTAATTGTTAATGTCTGTTCATGCAGTTACTGAATATCTGTTTAAAAATGTAGTGCGTTTAAGCTTTTCTCCACAGGCCTCCACTGAAAATGTTTTTTTTTTTTGACTAAACTCAGTCTGAAAAACCTGGTAAATGAAAGCAAAACAAAAGAACATTTGTTGCTTCCTGCAGAATGAAAACATTCTCACATTCAGTCTCTGCTAAAGTGGATTGTCTTGCACTACTCTCCATGTTTGTGTTTATTACCTTCCTTCCTGTAGAGCTCTGTGGTTTACTGGTTTTTGGAATGTAGCTATTGCCAGTCCTGCGACTGTGAAGGTTCTTGCCTTTCCTTGGGGAAAAACACATGGGGTTGCAGGATATGTCATCTGCCATTTTAAAGTGATATTTTTATAATCCTGCATTAACAGAAAAAAAAAAAAAACAACCATATTAACATCCATTTGCATACAGGTTTGAAGTGGTCTGCATACCAATTGTCCAGTACTTGCCTATGAACCTATACATCACAAATCTTTTCTTTGCAACTGTCATCAGTCCACCATTGCCTAAATTGCTGAATTCCTGCCTTTACTTAAACCTCACTCCTCCTCTTCCTGAACATTATTCTGCATGTATTCCCCCAAATTCCATTTATTTCTATGTACTTACTATTTCTTTTTTCTAAACTTTCAAGTTTTTATCCTTTATGTAATATTCAGTACTTCTAATAAAGTTGGCTTAAACTTTGATTTCCATTTTCTAGTAATTGATTTTTGGGCAGCCAACATAATTAAGCTTCATGCCTTACTTTGTCTAGGCAATTCATATCCTGTGTCCCAACTCAAAGGAATTATTGCTTTAAGTAAAGCCATTTGTTCATCCAATGTTTCTGTCAGAGTACTCTAGGGAAATTTTAAAGTCTGTCAACTCATTACACTCCCAAAACACATGATCCTAGTTACCTCTTTCTTCTCCTTAATACCTCCAACATTTGCTGTAGAGACAAGCTATTGAATCGGTCAGTGAAGGGGAGTCCAAAGCGGAGTCAGTTAGAGAAGTGGAAGAGTTTGGTGCGTAAATCCAGAGCTTATCTGAAACAATTGTGTGTTGGTTTGTAACTTATTGATCTTTACTGTTAAAAAGGGTTTCGACTGTGAGCGTTACTGAGCAGAAGCTGCTGCTCGCACTTGTTACTGATGTAAAGGAGTTGCAGCTTTTGTGCAAGCTTTACGACTGGTACAGTCAGAGCAATGACTTGATTCTACTTAATTTAATATATAGTTGTATTTTGCTTGTGCTGTTTTTCTCATAGGGGTCGATTTAAAATCTCTGAGAATTCTCTGGTAACCGATTTTGATTGTAGTTTTCTTTTATTATTTTTTATTCATTTTGCAGCTGAAAATGGATTCCTTAAGTGAGTATACCATTAATGATTTGCTAAAGCACAAATGTCTCCTACAATTGTTGTGCATATTTAAAGGCAGCGCCTGATAACACTGGTGATCTGTGTTTTGTCAAAACCTGGATGATTTGCTTACTATTATTAGTAGTAAATCTAGACTTCCTGATGACGATTGCACTTGTGCAATTGGCACAGCTTGGAAAGCTGTTGTATATATTAATGTCTGGGATGGTGAGATAAATAATGTTAGGCAAAGGGCAAATACAACACATTTAGGAAATGGTGTCTGTTGTCAGTAAAGATCACTCACCCCCTATTGACCACGATAAAATCACTGACAACTTTGGAATTCTGGATACAAGTATTCAGGAACCTGAGAATTCAGCGCATATGAAAGAAAATGAATTAAAGTGAGGACAAAGTTCACAACAAATAACAAGGAGGAACAATAAATGAATGTCTATAAAGTTAAGAGAATACGTACTAAAAAGGAAACTGCTTTAAGTAATGCACAAGATTACAGGGAATAATAAGTTTTCTACCAGAAAACCTTCAGTCAAGGACGGCCTTTTGTAAACTGATGCCCTAGGTCAGGAAGGGCGTCAGAGAGTGAAGGAAGGCCGTGGAAAGAGAGAGGATTTATTTTATTTTTCATTGTGTACAACACACACACACACAAACGAAGGTAAAAGTTACAAGATGAAAGTGTTTGAAGTTAGGGTTAATGTGTTGTGTTCAAATATTTCTATTGCTAAATTGTTAATATCTGGCTTGCTGATGTTTCCTGAATGACAATTCATCATGTTTCTGACAGTTCACTTGTTAAATAGACCTCAGCTTTTACAGCTCTGAAATATTTTTAATATTAGTAGCATTATTAGTGCAACTGTATCTTTTAAGCGTGTGGTCTTTGTTTAACACAATACAAATGAATGACCAGATATGTTTGAAGATTTTCTTTTTCAAGGTTCTGCTGGAGGGTAAAATGAGTAAATGCATATTTTATGATATAGGGATGTAAAAAAAGGAGGAAGAAAGTAACCTAACATGATAGCTGCAGTTACTGAAATGTTTCTGAATGGTAGTTTACGTTATTAGACATTCCTGATAGTGTATGTTTTAAGAAGGGTTAGCTTAGGCTAGATTGAAATAAGGAACTGCTTATATGCATTCACATAGCTTGTCAGTGATGATATGTAACTGCTTTTTCATACATATTCTCATAAATAAATAATATTCATTCAGTTTGGAAGTCCCCTGTACTGATTTGCTGAGGATTGCTAAGAGACAACACTTGTTAGTAACTGCACCTGTTCTGTGACCTAGGAAAAAATGTATTACTATGATGGAAAAAGATGACATGAGGAGGATATTAACGATACACTGAAGAGTGTTTTATAAAAGCAGTAAAGAAGGTAAAAGTAATAAATGACAAGTCAGTGAAGAATGAGGGCCTTTGTGGAAATGTAAGAGTGCAATAAAACTTTAAACATTAGAAAAAAAAAAGTGTTGAATAATTAAAAGATATGGAAAATGAAACATGGAAAAAATGTTTTGAATAATGCTGTGAAACATTAAAGTGTTGAATAATTAAAATATATGGAATGAACAGCATGGAAATGTTTTTTGAAAAATGTTGTGATATGTAGGATTTGGGTAATTAAATGTTAATGCTGTGTTAGCAGCCACATAACTGTTTTCATGTGCACATATTGGACACATTAGAAAGAAGAACACTCCTATTTCCTGTATGCTGTTCATTGTGCACATTTCTCTGTGCGGCAGTTGATGTGTTAAGTAATTATCATGACTGACATCATCATCCTGCCTCCTCTTTGCAGACTAAGTTTTATGTTGTTTAGCATTTTGTGTAGTATAAAATCTGTGTTACTGCCTTTA
>NC_056731.1:1890982280-1891002280 GCF_019279795.1 Protopterus annectens | reverse complement strand
TTGTCAAGCTCAAGGAGGCAAGTTTTTACAGCAGGTATTTTACAATATTTAAAAATCACAAGGCAGGATTTTTGCTAGGTAGAAAATTAACAGTTCACAGCAACATTTGATGCATCTCTGATGGCTGTTAATGATAAGAGCATTAATAATATATTTTTTAAATTGGAAAATGTGCTGCGTTCTCACAAGATTGATGTTGTTTGTAAAACCATTGTTAAAGAGCAGTGACTAGAAACCAGTTTTGTCATGGTTTAAATGCTTTTACTGTAACAGACATTCTACTAAAACTAAAGCAGAGGTGTTTTGATAGGGATTAAAAACTGACACCTGTAATTATATCTTGTTCAATAATTAAATTAGTACTGTAGCTTGTGTAACTTGACAATAAAGGCAACTCTGGGACTTGACTTTGGTGGTCTATACTCCAATAATAGTTAAGTGTTGATGCCCTAGAGGAATATGCATCTATGTCAGTTTATCGAAAAACCACAGTGTTGAAATCCATATGGTTGACAGTGCAGTTAATCAAAAAACTGACAATCCACACAACATCCATCAACAACACACATGTTTTTGCAGGGAAGCAAGCCCCTCTGCTCTTCCACATGTGGGGCTGTGCCTCTAACATCCCCTGCTAATTATTTAAACTAACTCCGTGATAGCAATACAGTGGGGGGAAAAGACAAATCACCAGAGTCCTACTGTACCGCAGTTTCAGTCAGAATGATGCCATATGTGTTTTGTCAATTTGGTCCTTCGACCAGTTGACATTGACTCAGGAATTCATACATTTCTTGCATGAAACACAGGAGGGGAAGAACAATAGTGGCTGGGGACTTAAATTTACCAGAAACAGACTGGAGTAATTTTGGTTCAACAACGTTAGTAAGGAAAGCATTTACAAGTTATGTTAAGGTTAAGCAGTTACTTCATATTGTAAAAAACAAAAAGCAGCATACCAGGGAATGGAACATACTAGACATTGTTTGTGTTCCTAAAGAAATTATTGTTACTTCATGTCATGTTTAACCACCTTTGATGTATGGCAATTATGGGTCTATTAAGGTTAATTTGTTGCTAGTTAATTCTTCCAAATTGGTGTCTAAACCAATGCACAAAAGATTACTAGATTATATGGAAGCAAAACAGTTACTAGGGAATAAAACTAATTGGAGTAATGCGTTCAGTGGAAAAACTGCAGCAGGAATGTGAAAAGTTTTGAAAGAGAAATTGTTTGTATGCAAAAAAACAAAAAAGGGTTTAAAGTCGGGATGTAGGTACACGACTTTAGGTGGATACATTTCCATAAGAACAAGATACTTGACTATGGTGAGAGACAAAAAAATATAAGGGATAGAAAAGAGGTCAAGCTACAACTTTGAAAACTGAAATAAGCTGGACAGACAAATTAAACATAGTATGATACAAGATCAAGAAAACTTTAAAGAATATTTTATTTAAAATTAATTAAACATAACAGGAAGCCATCTTATAGACATGCAAGATGTGGTAGGAGTAAAGACATACAAACTGAAACTGTGTGTAGATTCTAAATTTACTCTCTGACACAACAAGTATAGTTACAAAATTTGGCTCCACAAATGGGTGATAAATTGTCTTGGTGACACCCTGGTAACCTCAGATACTGAAATCAAATAAGATTATATTGAAAAAGAACTAGGCAAACTAGATACAAACAAAGCACAGGGAGGAGATGGAATTGGTTATAATGACCTGAGAACACTTCAACATGAACTTACAGTACCATTATATCTGTTATTTAGTAGGCCATGTAATATGGTAAGATTCCTCAATGTTAGAGACCTGCACATGTTAAACCTGTCTTTAAGGGAAAGGGGAGTAGAACAAATGCAGAGTCGTACAGATCCATATGTTACTTTCATGTGTGGAAAAATAATGGTGTATTGGATAAGTTATTGTTAGAATTGGAAAGGTTGGGACTTGAAACCTATATCAGCATGCATATGTTGAAAGTAGATGTATTACTATCTGACATGATGCTCTATATCGGGTCTAAACTTCGCTTGGCCGTCGGACACTAAAACTTTCAAACCCTAATTAAGTGGGTGACTGTGCCCCCACACCACCCTAACTAAATATTCCAACTCCGAGATCACTCTACATTGGGGAAAAAGCCAAATTCCTGGTAACGGCCAAGCAAATTTTTTTCCCTGTGAAAAAATTTGCAGAACTGGCCATTCGCGGTTTTAAGCTTTCGCTATTTAGCTGTCAACATTTTGGTGTTCGACAAGCTAAACTTTCGCTGTACTAATATAGACCCTCTATAGCAATATAATAGCTATGAAAGAACAATTGTGTTGTGATGTAATTTGTGTAGATTCAGCTTAAGCATTTGGTAGGGTCATACACAAAACACTGATCAATAAAATTAGAACAATTGGATTTTGATGCTGTTGATAAGCTTGAATAGCTGCATGACTTATAAATAGGACATGGCAAGTATGTTACAGCAGCAATTGGACAGGTGAAATTCGAGGTTACAGTCAAGGTGTCCCATATCTCTCTTCTAGACCCGTACTTGTTTAGATTTGTATCTTTCATATTTGTTTTATTTTATTTGAGGTGTCTTAGTCTCTATGTGAATTACTTAAAATGGGTAAACTGATTGCATGTACTACCGTTAGGGCATGCCTGCAAAGGAAATTGACTAAATTGACTGTTTGGGCACAGGAGAATGATATGCTGATAATTACATAAAAAACTAAGCATATGAGATTTGGGAGACATAAACTGAAAGGTGAATATTTGATACCGCATACAGTGATTGAAACTGTAGAATCCTTTAAGGACCTGGGTATATGAGTAGATCCAGTTTGAATCAGAAATGAAGAAGTCATTATTTGTTAGTTAATTTAAACCCAAACCTTAGTGTGGAATAACAATATGGAAGCTTTTATAAGAAAACAAGCTGGAGTAAACCAGAAAGAGTACAGTGGAAATATACCAAGGGCATCCATGGATGTGAACATTTTAAGATATCTGAACTTAGAGCCTCTCACATAGATATTTAAGAGGATACCTTATTTAGGTATAGAGGGCATTTAGAGACCATCTGCAGATGTTTAGGGTTATCAAAAATTAGTGCATAATCGTCAGACAATCTATGTAGAAGATCTGGGGTCCGAATGGAGAGATAAGTTAGCAAGCAAAGGAGAGTAGTATTGATGACACAGCATGTATCCTGGTCAAACGTAGGTTAAAAAAATAAAAAAGGTAGCTGGGTGCACAACACCCAGGATAAAAAAGTGCCCAATCCTGGCTGGCACACTCGTGCCAGGACTGAAAAAAATGACAGTGTAGAATCCACAAGACATGGAAACACTTTTTTACAATGGTCCTAGGCCATGCCCGGGGGGAGGGGGGGTGGCCTCCTTGTTGTAGAAGGAAGTAGCAGTCCACAAAAATCACAAAAACTGATGGACCAAAAAAGAGCCATAAACATGAGTGGAATATTGAGGATAAGAAAGAAATTGCTTATTGTTATTGTTATGCCAGAAGCCCAGAATTTCTAGGCAGAATATATACAAAAAGATTAAGAGTGGAAGTAGAGGAAAGAAAAATACTTACACAGACAAAACTGTCAGAAGCTTAAAATAAAAAAAAAATGTGTTCATTAATACAACAGATTTATGAAAAACATTACCGGTAGCATTTTTGCCTCACAGCAAGAGGTTCTCCCGTTCGATTCTTGTCTGGAGCGCCTTCTGTGTGGAATCTGCATGTCCTCCCCACGGTCGAGTGGCGTTCGAAAGACATCCGTAGAATGGGCGTGCCTTCGTTGAAGGTTGGGAGTCGAGCTGGCACCGCAGCACCTGTGAAAAATCTACTGCCAACCATTAGAAGACCAGAGTTCCGCTGTGGCGACCCCTAACTGGGAAAAGCCGAAAGAAGAATAATTATATAAACCAAGAAACCATGATCATTTTGGAAAAAAGAAGCATCTGAGGAAGTGTGAATATATAAAGAACAAAATCTAGAGACTTTTGAAAGGTATAAAAAAAATGTGGACATGAGAAAGAGAGATCTGATGTGGTGCAATATTTATGCAAAGGAAAAAGCCGAATTAATCAGCACAAAAAAGGCAGTCTCATAGATATCCAAAGAGAAATACAGGCAAAGGCATCCAAATATGGAAAATTTCACAATAAAAGAAGATCACAAAAATGGAATGTAGAACAGAAGATTAGTAAAGTAGAATTTAAAAACAGAAGTTGAAATGAAGGATTTAGTGTAGAAAATCTAATGCACATTACATCACAACATGATGGAAAGCGTCCGCAAAGTAAAGAGAAACAGGAGGATCTGGAAACCTCTGAAGAAGATATATTGACATGGGAAAGAAATAGATTTTAATATGGTGTAATATTTATGCAAAGGAGAAAGCAAAACTAATAAATTCAAAAAGAGCAGCACCAAATATGTGTTTTAGAACTGTAATTTGTATCATTTAGAATTTGGCCAGGTGACTTGCAGGCAGACTGTAAAGATGCAGTTAATGCAACCATATTCCCCTGAAGTCAACTGAGGGAGCAGGATAGTTTTTATATGGCAAGATTTGTATTTTTTTTTTTCATTTTATTTAACTCTGTTGATCTGGGTACCCTTTTTTAGGTGTGACCCAAACAACACTAGCAGGAAGAAATACAATATGTATGTGGATGGTTTAGTGTATTTAGTCAACCGTCTGGTTTCCTTCCATTTTAAGAAATGTAAGCACCTGGAAAAAAGCAAGCTTGCATGAGTAGAACATGCAAAATCTACATGAACAGTACCTGGAAGTTGAGTCTGAACCTTGGACTCCAGAGATGAAGCAGAGACCTTCCCACTGAGGCACCTTGCAGCCATAAATTTATGTTTAAACAACATTCTTAATAAGACTTTTTGAATTCCCTGGTGTGAAGGAAGTGTTTGGCTTATTCTATTGTACTACAGAAAATGGAAACCTCCTTTGCTAGCTGACAGTTATTGCGAAAATGTAATTTTACATGCTGTTTCAGAACTTCTGAGAGGTCATTTGCCATTCTCAGCATCCCAGGCTCTTAGCTGTTATGTGTAAGTAGCCCAACTCTCTCCAGGATTCAGAAGCTGGGTAGTGCAAGCGGTTTGTGGCCATAGTCACAAGCTCCTTTACTTTACTTATATTAAGTAAAGGACCATCATTTGGAAAATCTGCTCCATGTGTAAGCCTCTAAAATAAACAGGCAAGGTGGTGAGCTTATGTTATGCCATTAGGTGTTTTATTGACGCTGTCCCCATTCAGTGAATCATTGCCCCTACATGTTGCTGTGGTGCGCAGCCGAACTTCAGTGAATGGCCATATGTGCACTTAATTATGCAGTAATTAGCAGCCTAACCAGAAATATTCATTGTTGCTGCAAAAGGCAGCAGTTACAGTTCATTGCTGTTTAATAATGTTTAATGTGCCCAAAACCATTGCAGTAGAAATCTTGGTCTACAGTATTGAGCTGCTGGGCAACCTAGCCTGTCCTGCGGGTCAGCTTGGTTTCCTTTTTGTGTTGAATTGCTTGGTTATCCATAGAGTGCCCTTTCTTTTGCATTCTCTCTCTTTCTTGCACTCTTTCTAAAAGACTAGAATAACAAGATGCTAACATTCTCTGTCACTTTTTTACTTCACATCTTCTGAACCAAAAGTAAAGCTGTCAACTTATTTTTCTTAAAAACATTTTCTATGACTGTTTATTCTACATTTTGCAGTCCTGCACATTTTTTTTTCCGTTTACTAAAGCTATACATTTGCCTTTTTCTAAGTAAGGTAATGTGCTCTATTGTAAACATTGTTGAGAATTTGTATTATTTCATGTCTAATGTGTACCTAACTTGCACAAATTCATAGATTGGACTAGTCTGGGAAAAGTCCAGCATTGACGAAGTCCTGTAGCAGCCCCTGTATGCAATATTCAGACACCAGACTTAGTATTTTGAAATACTTAGTGCCCTGAGACGTTGTACTCCAAAAGATGTTCAGCTAAAATTAGAAACAGTGCTTTGCATGGCATCATAAGATTAGGCCTGGACATTTTGTTAACTGCTTTCTCTAGACCACTGTCTTTATCCTTTAAGTAACTACATGGGCACCTCAGTTTAGACATTAAAATGTCTTGTCTTTCTCATTGCTTGTTCCTAGAGCTTTAACATAGATTGTCAGAATTGTGTAGAGCAAGACTGTAATTCAATGCATTAAAAAAAAATAAATAAATAAATAAATCATATCATGCCTATCATGTCAGCAGCCCCTCTGTGTGGTAATCTAGATAGTGATGCAAGGCAAATTAAATTTAGAAATATGGGTAATTTGTTTTTCAGGGGTAAAGTATAGGATATGAACTTTCACAAATTTTTTATTACTGATTTTTTCCCAAAAAACTGGGACTTGTTTCACTAATTGCAGAATTTAGATGTTTGCATTAAAGTAAATTGTGCAAGTATGTGAAAATACTAGTTTTTTTGCCTATGTGTACTGCAAAGTACTATTTTTATTATTTCAAAAAAGAAAACTGGCACTAACACGGAGCTGAAAACACGCTGTAAAAGCAAAAGAATCACAGTAGGCAATCTACGATTAATATTTATTAAGAAACGGATCCACAAAGCTTTCATCCCTGCACAATCAGGAACTTCATCAGAATAAAACAATTCCTGCAATAGATCAGATTTAAATAATAAAAATAGTCACAAGGTCATAAAAACAAGCCCCCTCTTAGCCAACCTATCTGCCCTAGGGCATTTATAAGCCTAGCCAGAGTGTGTTTGGCTTTCGCCACCCTTTTAGATTAGTTGACTGTGCCTCTGTATAGTAGGTCACAGAAGATATCCCTTTTAAGGTTAGTTTAATGTGCCTCTGTCTAGTAGGGACACAGAAGAGATCCCAGGGGTAAACCTACGATCTCCCATCCACTAGTCAAGATTTCTCTTGAAGAGGGTCATTGAGGGGCTCTGCCTAACATAGATAGGGATTTTGTTCCAGAGTGAGTGGAGCCTCTGGGATATGAATCTGTCCCTCCAGCATGTCCTATTTATTTCTGTGCTGAGGTTCAAGTCCCTGAAGCGTGTAGCTCTAAGGGATTTGGATTTCCTGAGGTGGAGCATGTCCATTAATTCTGGTTTGGACATGGCTTTATACGTCAGGCACAGATTGCCTCTGAGTAGGCGGTAAGCAACTGAGTAGAGCCGAAGTTTCTTTAGCCTAACTGCGAAGGGCATCTGTTTGAGTCCCTTGATCCTTTTGGTGAGGTACTTTTGGAGTCTTTCCATTTGCTGCAGGTATCGGGTAAGGTACATCCCAAATGGGGCATTGTATTAAATTGTGGGCCTGATGAGGGATGAGTAGAGGGGCACAATGACCTCTCTTGATCTAGATGTGAACCCTTTCGTGATAAGGTGGGCTATATAGAAGGCCTTTCTAACCACTTTGGCAACGTGATTGTCAAAGGAGAGATTGCTATCTACTTGGGTCCCCAAATCTCTAATTACTTTTTCCGTACTTAATGGATTACCACCTATGTGGTAATTTGTGGGCACTTTGTTTTTCCCAAAGGGGATGACTATGCACTTTTTGGCATTTAGCTTTAGGCCATGGCTCTGGCACCAGTTATCCATCTCTGTGAGACCCTTTTGGAGGATGCTTGTGTCAGTCGGTGAGTGGATTATGGCACCCAGTTTGCAGTCATCTGCGATCTTGGTCAGCCATAGTCCTCCCATGTTAGCCTGTATCTCAGAGAAATATATACCAAACAAGAGAGGTCCCAGGACTGAGCCTTGTGGGACACCACTTGTAACTGGTTTAGAGTCTGACATGGCACCTGCAATTCTGACCATGTGGGTTCTATCCTTGAGCCAGTTTGCAACCCATCTTGTGACATAGGGGTTGATATTTAAGCTGGTGAGCTTATTTATGATGCCCGAGTGGGGTATTGTGTCGAAGGCTTTTGCGAGGTCTAGGTAGGCTGTGTGGACTACCTTCCCTTCATCTATGGCATTGGTGACTGTTTCAGAGAAGTTGACCAGGTTCAAGAGGCAAGATCTGCCCTTAACAAAGCCGAATTGGGTAGGATCCAGTGTTTGGAGGTTCCCAATGTCTTTGTTTATGAGTTCCATGATGATACGCTCCATAGCTTTGCCCTTATTTACATATTTAATAAATAAGCACAACATAAATATAAAAGACATATTAAATATGAGCATTTGAAACAAAGATATAATAATTGAAATACTCTAATTATATAAAACCATTTAAAATCATCTCTCTAATGCTTTTAATTTTAAGAAGCATACAGTTGAAAATTAATCATTAAGGCCTGGTCATTGCAAAGCATTCAGTTTTAATTGCCAAAGGGCTTCTTGATTTTCTGAAATCAGAGCCCAAAGGCCTCCCCTTGCATCTGGCATAATTACTTCTAGTGTCATAAATTTAAACATATGATCTGAGAATTCCATGTTATGTCTGGCCAGGGCATTGGTCTTCTTTTTGTTCTTTATGTCTCTTATGTGTTTGTAGATCCTATTCTTTAATTTTCTCTCCGTTTTCCCCATGTAAAAATGAGCATTTTGTGCAAATTGCACAGTAAACAACTTTCTTTGATCTAGGTAAAACAAACCGGAAAGAAAGCAGTCCGAAGTAACACCAAAAGACCCAAGCAGAAACATGTTTTATTGTATCAATTCTTTCTGAGGAAGCTGCTTATATTGAATAGCAGCGAAAACGCTTTTATCTTACAAATAAAGTTGCGTTCAAGTATTTCTTAGGAAGTGTTCCTGATTCTGCTTGGGTCTTTTGGTGTTACTTCGGACTGCTTTCTTTCCGGTTTGTTTTACCTAGTTTGTCTTGCCGGATTTCGTGCAAACTTTCTTTGATCACATGTGCATTTTTTCTTCATTTTTATAGTAATATTGTTTATACTAAATATGCAGCTCTCCTCAATATAAGTACAATAATTGCACATACCACATTTTTTCATAGACCCATTCTGAGATTTAGATGGTACTTGTTCTAACAAGTTTTTTATAGTCCTGCCCTTTTTACATACAATGACAGGGGCATCACCTACAATATTCCTGGTGTCTTCATTCATAATAAGTACACTCCAGTTTTTAAATAGAATGTCAGCAACATTTCTGCTACAGTTATTAAAAATGGTCACAAAGGCACTAGGTTTTTGGTGCTGGTTATTTGCTATTTTTATTATTTACCGTGAGCCACACCCATTGTTCATTGTGACTTGCAGCTTGCTGGTATAAGAGGGCAGAAGGCATACAGAAATTATGCTGATGCCAAGGCCTGAAGGATGGGAGTTGTACGAGTACTGCAGCTGTCATTATAACCCACAGAGGCTAAGAATCGGCTGATTCTGATGTTGATGGAAGTTGTAGAATAAAAGTAATGCTGCTGTCAGCCCTGGAGGATAGGAGCCATACAGTGTGGCTGTTTTTTGCACCCCATGAATGGTTGAGAGCTGTACAGTTCTGTATTAATTATCCTGAGTAATGGGAATTGTAAATCCACACCAGCTCAGACCACAGTGCTGAACGAAGACTGTACTATGAGATACTGCTGTCCATCAGTGATAATCCGGTACAAGACAGTATTTGCCAAGGTCTTGAACATGTGAAGCTGTTTTTTCATTTAAGTTGTATGTATTCATATCCGAATATAACCAATATTATTTACAGTTGTTTAAATGCTTTTTGTCAATAATGTTCTAAATTATTTTATAAATATTTATAGTACTTAGTTAAATTTGGTGCTGTCGCTTCTACATAGGATTTCTGATGAGTCTGGTGACAGCTTGCATTTCTTTTTCTTTATCTTGTAACTTGATTTAGTTTTGTACCATTGAAATATGCATATTACTGTATAATTGACAACAGATGCCATGAATGTTTAGATGTGTTTAATTTAAATGAATTGGTATGAGATTCATATGGGAATTTCTTCCATTATTCCTGTAAGGAGAGTGTGAGTGTGTGTATGTAATAAATATATATATATATATATATATATATATATATATATATATATATACACACACACACACACACACACACACACACACATATGGATGTACTTTCATTCACTGAAAACACATTTCACTGAATTTTAGTTCACCCACACCAAATCGCCGAAAGCTCAAATCACTGAAAACTCATTTCACTGAATGCAGAGTACTGTATGGCAAGTAAAACGTTTATGCCCTTTTCCCCACTGTATTGCGATCCTGGAGTTAGTATATATAGTTAGGGGTGGGTGTAGGGGGCACTGCCCCCCACCTAGTTTGCTTTTATATTTATTTATCTCATTTCACTGAAAGCTAACAATAAACTGGGTGGGGGGTTGCCCCCCCAACTATATATACTAACTCCAGGATCGCAGTACAGTGGGGAAAAGGGCATATATGTTTTACTTGCTTACAGTACTCTGCATTCAGTGAAATGTGATTCAGCAAAATGAGTTTTCAGTGATTTGAGCTATCTGCGATTTGGTGTCAGTGAACTGAAATTCATTGAAATGTGTTTTCGGGGAATGAAAACAGACCCATACATTTATATGCTGTGCCAAGCAAGAGGGCAGAAATGTATCCCTTAGCAGCTGTTACTATGACCACCAATTCATATCCGAAGATCTGTCAGTGAAGGATCCTCTTTGATGGGGTCTGTGGTTGGATTGACCATCTCCACCAATTGGCATCTTTTACAGCATGTTCCCATGTTCAAGGATAGAAAGCTATTGACAGTGCATGCTATGACATCATAACACAAGAGGAGAAGGATGCACATCTCTCTGTTTCTCTTGGTCTTTTTACTGTTAAAGTTCATATCTCTGTGTTTGTTGTTAAAAGTTGCTACATTCTCCTGTCATTAAGCTTGATTTTTGTGTTGTACATTTTTTTTTTAATTTAGCCATCTGAAAAGGCTAAGAATGGTGGAAGCAAGCTCCTCAAAGGACTGGTGGGAAAGTCCACCTCCATGCCTGTGAGGTGGACCAGAATTTTGGGGATCACTACTTTTCATGGAAGTATTGCCTAGAGCCTCCTGAGGCAAATAACTAACTTCTCAACCTTCTGCTCATTAGCACTTGGAATTTGGAAAATACTTCCTAGTCTTTTAAGGAATATTTTGGGTGTCCTGCCTTTGACTTGACTTTACTAAAATGGAGAAATGCTTTATTACTCTTGGAACTGTGAATAGTAGAGATTCTACTGTACTTATTTTGGGGGCAGATGTTCATCTGGACAGAACAAAATCTGGAAGCAGTAGATTGTTTGGAAATTATCATTGTATGTGTAGAGCTAAACAAATTAAAGCAGGCTTTACAATCTTGTAAGCCGGAACAGAGTGGAAAGTTTATTAGCTTGTCGGCAACTCTTAAAAGGACAGACAAACATATGGAACAGATAAAATAGAAAGGATCTAAAGCCAGCTGAACACTTGTTTCTAATTATAACGGTTGAAGTTTTGTGATTTTTTTTCAAGTGATTTGCACACAGTAATTCACATATTCATAACTGTATGTGTGGGAGCACAGTCACAGTAGCAGAGTAGGAAATCATATTAAGGGTTGCCCGATCCAGTAGCCTAAATGTTTTTTTCATTTGTGTGTGTAGTCTGGTACAAAGTGTCTGTGATACTTATTTTAAAATCTGCCAGAAATTGTTGCTTTATGTGGAATATGTCCAAGTTCAGGTACTCTCACTAACCAAATAAGGATGGTGCAAACGTCAGATCAGCTAGTAACTTTGAGATCACAGGCTACACAGCAAGTGATATAAAGAACACTTCGCTATTAGACTAATCCACAGTAAAGTCCCAATTGATGTGAGGTGTTTCCTGCTACTGTTCATCCCAGTTTTCTGAAAAAAAAAGTTTTATTACTCTGTGCTGAAAGTTAGTTTGATTTATCTTAAATCAGCTGTGGGGCCATATTTAAAATATTTGATTTATTCTGGAATCTTTACCTTTGCAGTGACATAGACAGAGTGGACAGGATCCAACAAGCACACTTAAGAAACTGTGCAGGTTGTGTCTACAAGGAACTTCAAAAGGATCCAAGTCACTGCTTGTTTCTCTTTTAGGAAGAAACAGGAATTATTTAACCACACTGGAATGGAGGGGAAAAAACATAAATAAGATAAGATTCAAGAGGGAATATCTTTACAGGAAAATTCTACAAAAATTAGATACCCTTATATAAAGTGAATATGAAGGAATTTGAGGAAGCTCTTCAAAATGCAATGAACAGCAGAGTCTTGAAATTGACTTTCATGAGTAATAGTAAGGCAAACCATGTGTGTTTAATTTTGTAAAAGTTAAGTTGCGAGTGTATCTCGTCTTGTCTTTCGGCTTTTCCCGGTTAGGGGTCGCCACAGTGGAACTCCGGTCCGCTAATGATTGGCAGTAGAGTTTTACGTGCTGGCTTGCCAGGCCTAATGCACAACCTTCAGAGAAGGAACGCCCATTCACGCATGTCAACACACAGAAGATGCTCTAACTGAGAATCGAACGTGCAACGTCTGACTGTGAGGCGACAACACTACTGCAGCACCACCACCGCAGTATAAAAACAAAGAATGGGTAATCTGGTGTTTGAAAAGTATCTGGATAGCTATTGGCTGAAATGAGCATATGCATCAAAGAGTTTCTTCACTGACAGTGGGATGCAGTCATCATAGTGCAATACAGCAATAACAGATGACGTCTGTGTGGTATATTGAAGATTTACCCATGGTTGGTGTGGTTTAATCACGAGGGTGAAGCCCGAGTGATTAAATAAAGCCAACCATGAATAAATTTCAATATACCATAACTACGAGTTGGTTATTGCTATTATACAATGACATTATTTAAGAAAAAAAATACTTGCTTTTCTTAAATAATGTCTTTGTATAATGGCGCATTACTGTTCTTCCGTGGCTGGTGGTATATTGCTGCCTTGTTTTGATGTACTGCGCATGCGTATGGGACTTGTGCTCCAACGCTTACATAGTACATGAGGGTTGTGAAGAGGTAGCAACGGAGAAAGGAAGATCTCCGTTGCTTCTTCTTCTTTGTTATAATAAAAAAATAACCCGGGAGCCTTTTTATTGTTAGGGAGAGTCAGGACAGACAAAACAAAAGGATAATCAGGTAAGGTTTTTAAGTTTTGTAGAAAGTACCTGATTATCCTTTTCTTTCTGTCTGTGCCATCTCCCAAGCATAAAATGTCTTCTGTTTTTATTTTGTATTTAAACAAAAAAAAAAAAAAAAAAAACGAGATATACAAACGGGAAAAAGTCCGGGTGACTGGATCTTTTCCCGTTGATATATTCTCAGATTTACAACAGGCACGCTGGTTGGGATGGCCAATCAGCATGCTCGTATTTGAATGCTAATGGTCAGTCATTGTATAATAAGCTGTAACCGGTGTTCAAAAAGTGCATGATAATTGGACAAGGCAATCAGTAGCCCCAATGTAAAACCACCTTTAAACTAAAAAAATAAAAATCCAGCCAGAGAGCAAAGCAGAAATAATGTGGCTGTAGCCATTAAATGCAGAGAAAGCATTAAACAGTCTGCTGGAATTTTATGAGTAGGGTAAGCATAGCATTTCCATTCCCCGATTAGAATTATAGGGTTAAGAAGAAGGATATACGAAGGGCTGAAGGCAAAACGTAAGTTGGGAGTTTTCCTGTTTGACAAGCTGTATTTCAACAGAGGAATCCTACATGTGGGTATCCTCTTTACCCTCTTATTTGTATTATATTTAGAGCTGTCAGCAAAGAAAATAATGAGTTTACAAATTCAAGACTATAGTGTGATAATGAAGAAAAGTGAATCTTGTTTGAAGATGCTATTACTGAGTACTTGATAAATTCAAAAAATAAAGAGTTCAGTATTTTAAAACATTTTGAGAGAGTTTCGGGTCTTTTCCATGTGTAAAATAAAGATAAAACAAAATCTATAGTCTTAAATTTTATATTATATTGGTTCAGGAACAGCCATCCCTTATGGGATGTAAGATGAAATATGCAAGCATCAGAATTTAAAGGATTATGTGTGGCAGCTAGGAGTATGAGTAAGAGTGTAAATGGAAGATAATGCAAAATTTAAGGTGTTCGCTCCTGATTACAGATATTAAGACACAAGCAGTGAAAATATTTTTCATTCCTTTTAGTAGGTCAAAGAGTAAGAAGGTTACACAGATAAGCTAATTAGTAAAAACTACAAAAAAAAAACCTAGCCAAACTCCTGTAATAGAGGCCTATGCGATATATGTAAATGACCTAAAGTGTTTCAGTTATATGGCTTCTGAATGTCCATGACTTTTTTCTTTACTTAAGTCTTTATTGACACATTCAGACCAATAAAGCCAAACACCACTAGCTGTGGACATTCATGTTTCAGCCTTATGACCTTGTCAGCACAGCATAAGTGGACTGTTTGGCTATATTTTAGAAACACTGGGATTTAGAAATATGGGGATTCACAGCATTAAGAATGTCATTACTTGGTTTTGGATTTTATTAGTAATGTGTATTGGTAAAATTTGTGTGTGTTTGTAACTTTAAATTTGTGTTGAAGGTGTCTGCATTTAAAGTATTTAAATCCGGGCTCTTGCCTAACTAAATTGCAAACTGATGATGCTTGATGCGAAACCGGCCACCGGTCTGTGTTGGGCAGGCGATGCCTGAATAAACTTCTTCAAACTATTGCTGTTTGGTATTAATTTATGTCCTGTGGAGTGCTGGATTTGCTTTGGGGAATTGTATTTTCTTCCGTGCACCCACCAGTACGTTCCGCGCACCTAGCGTTTGGGATTGGTATTCATTTTGGAGTGCTGGTATGTAACCTTGGAAGCTCTGACTATCGGAAGGGCCTGGGGACATATTGGCGGTGATTATTGTATCTATGTGATTTTTTTATGCAGCTAGTGTTTGGCCAGAAGTGGTAAAATAATGGTGCCTGCATTACAATGGCGACGGGAACGGATTTTCGAGCATACTTGGACAATATAGTGGCAGACAAGGATGATTGTGCTTTTTTTATGGCGATTAATGAGGAACGGGACATTTCACACAAAAATAATGGGGCAGGACAGTCGGATTTACAAGAAATGTTCAAGTAACTAACTGAATCTTCTAAAACGGTACGTTCTTACGTTTGGCATTGTAAGCTTTTAAAAGCTTACTTATCAGCTAAAATTACTCCAAGACGCCTTAGAGTATATGTGGAACCAGGATTAGGAAGTGATGATGGGGAGTTCATGCAGAAATGGAGGATGATACAGCAAATGGCCTCAAAAATGTTTTTGCAATTATTGGTTGAATACAATGAAAAACAGCTACCAGAACTTTTGGCCAAACTTGAGATATGTTATGAACGTACCAGGAGTCATGTCACTTCCCCTAATTCTCTAGATTTATATACACAGTTTGTTATGGACATTGACGAGTATGACAAAGAGTTGTGTAAGAGGAAAATGAATAAATATCAACGTGATGTTAATGGCTTTAAAATGGCAACTGTTTATTCATGGAAGAAACCCAAGCGGGGGGTAAGGTTTTCGGAAGAAAAGAATGTCCCTAGGCCCAAACGGAAAAGAGTCAAGTCCATTCTTAGGCGACAAGAAATTTTATCCAGTGCATCTGAGTTTTCTTCCAGTGTTTCCAACACTGATACTGAACCTGAAGCAAGTGAACTTCCTGGTATTTCTTCTCCAGCCTCCAAGAGGCATAAAATCCCTTTAGGAGGGCAGGCCGTAAGCATCGTAGAAGGATCCATATTGAAGATGTTTCAGGACAGCCTGCAGCAACAATAGACACTAATTTGATTAATGGTGTTAATGATATTAATAATCTAGTCATTAACTTAACTAAATACACCTTTTCTTCTAGTGAACTCAGTGTGCTAAATAAAGGTCTGGAATTTGTTCCATCCTTTTATGTGTCTCATTATGATGTTATAAATGATGTAAAAGCCTTTTGTAGAAATCTTAATTTAAAGTATTTCTTTGCACATAAAGAACAGGTTTTGCAGACTAGTGCCCCAAAAGGTTTTCAGTTTAAAAAATCTGAATTCATGCCTCCCTATCATGGTACAATAAAAACATTTGAACAGGTACTAAAAGATTTGCATGTTAATCGGCCAAACATTTTTTTCTGGATTTGATAATATGACTGCTTTGGAGAAAGAAGCAGTGAAATCACTTGCAAATAACCGTGATATAGTGATAGTGAATGCGGATAAAGGAGGGGCTGTTGTGATATGGGGGATGGAACAATACTTACATGAGGCAAACAGACAGCTGTTTGACAATGGATTCTATTTAGCCATGAACCATGATCCTACATTAGAATATAAATCAGAAATTGACAAGTTTTTACAACAGGCCACAGAACAAGGTATTATCACGCCCTCTTTGAAGGGTCAGTTACAAGTAGATAATCCAGCATAGCAATATTTCTATATGGTCCCCAAGATTCATAAAACACTTTATAATCCACCTGGACGCCCTATAGTGGCAGGTAGAGGTTCGTTGATCGAACCTCTTTCTGAGTATTTGGAATATAAGCTAAAAAAGCTTCTTCCCTTGGTTACAGCTAGGATTCATGATATAAAACAGTTTTTGTCCTTAATGGATAATTTGCAAGTATCAGTTAATGATTATTTGGGGACCTTAGACATTCAATCATTGTATACAAGTATTCTTCATGAAGGGGGAATTAGATATATAGATTTTTGGATGCAACAAACAGGTCTATACAGTGTACAAGAAAGAGAATTTTTGATAAAGTTCCTTAAGTTGGTGTTAGAACATAACGCTTTCTTGCTTCACAACCAATGGTATTTACAGATAAAAGGAACAGCAATGGGGGCTACTTTTGCCCCCACTTCTGCAGACTTGTTTATGGGTTATCTGGAAGTACAATACATATACACAGCTCCTATATGTTTTAAAAACTACCTCATTATGTGGCGTAGATACCTGGATGATTTTGGGTTGTGTGTGTGTGTGTGTGTGTGGGGGGGGGGGGGTGACAATGCTGTTTGGCAGGAATTTGTAGATTTTCTTAATATAAATCAGTATGGCATTAAATTTACTGGGGGGGATTAATATTCAGGAAGTTGATTATCTGGATGTAAAGGTGAGTAAATCAGCAGAGGGTTATTTGAACACTGATTTATATAAAAAATCTTTTTCTAAAAATGCCTTTTTACATGCTAGCAGTTGCGACCCCCGCCACACAATCCAAAACATTCCAGGATCTCAATTTCAAAGGATTAGAAGGATTTGTTCCCAGAACATCACTTATGAGGCACAAGCTTTGGATTTAGAAATGAGGTTCATTAAAAGGGGCTATAATAAAAACAGTGTTCAAGGGGCACATAAGGCATCAAGTCATATGGATAGAGCAGTACTATTGGCTGACAGAGAGCATAATAACAAGTTACAACAGGAAAAAGTTAGGTTTCTGATAACTTATGGTACTAATACATTTCACATTAAGAATATTTTGGCTAAACATTTTCATGTTTTGCACTCAGATCCTTTTTTTGCCAATATAGTGGATGAATATTGTCATTTTGGTTATAGAAAAGGTAGAACTTTGGGGCAATATTTTTCTTCCTTCAAAAAAGGCAGACATGAGGATTTTACATCTACTGTGAATATAATGGGGAGCACTTATTGTGGGTCCTGTAAATACTGTAAGCTGATGGCAAAAACTAAATCTTTTACATGAGTAAATACTGAGAGGGTGTTTGACATTAAATACCTAATTAAATGTAGTAGTTCATGGGTTATTTATATGGCAGTCTGTCAATGTGGAGCATTCTACATGGGACAGACTTCTTGTACACTTAAACAAAGAATAGCTCTTCATATCAGTGACATAAAATGTCAGAGGCATCGGAGTGATTTGTATAAACATAAGATGATTCATACAACAGCACGTTTTGTTTTTGTAGGTTTAGATATGGTTGTGATGCAGGATAAAAATGATAGGTTAAAACATCAGATATTAACTCAAAAAGAACGTTGGTGGATAGTGAACTTGGGGGTACTTTTTAAACCTGGCCTGAAAGATCAGTGGTAAACATAAGCAGTAACCAAATTAATTGAGCCAGCATATTTAAAGTTAATATGTTGACTTAATATATTCTTAGTAGAAACGCATAATGGCAATATCTTATATGATAAAAAAAGTTATAAAGAAGGGTATATAAAAGCATATATATTTCTTTATTTTGAAAATAATTTCATTTTTGGTATTTATCCATTTGGAGTTATATTTAAGATACGTAATTCTTAATGGGAATAGTGTGGAGGTAATAGGGTAATATTGGTTCTGCTATGTGTTGAAAGTCTTCCGTGCATTATTCAATATATGTATAATAGTTGCACTATCTGAGATGTATGTACACACACACATATATATATATATATATATATATATATATATATATATATATATATATATATATATGGGTAAAATATGGGGATTCACAGCATTAAGAATGTCATTACTTGGTTTTGGTTTTTATTAGTTATGTGTATTGGTAAAATTTGTGTGTGTTTGTAACTTTGTGTTGAAGGTGTCTGCATTTAAAGTATTTAAATCCGGAAGGTGTCTGCATTTAAAGTATTTAAATCCGGGCTCTTGCCTAACTAAATTGCACACTGATGACGCTTGATGCAAAACCGGCCACCGGTCTGTGTTGGGCAGGCGATGCCTGAATAAACTTCTTCAAACTATTGCTGTTTGGTATTAACTTATGTCCTGTGGAGTGCTGGATTTGCTTTGGGGAATTGTATTTTCTTCCGTGCACCTAGCGTTTGGGATTGGTACATATGTATATGTATATATATATATATATATATATATATATATATATATATGTGTGTGTGTGTGTGTATGTATGTGTGTGTGTGTGTGTGTGTGTGTGTGTGTATATATATATATATATATATATATATATATATATATATATACACACACACATATATATATATATATATATATATATATATATATATATATATATATAGATATATACACATGCATATATATATAAACACACAATCTATATATATATATATATATATATATATATATATACATACATACACGTGTATATATATATATATATATATATATATATATATATATATATATGTATATATATATATATATATATAATATGCACACACATATGTATATATAAATATATATATATGTGTGTGTGTATGTATGTATGTATGTATATATATATATATATATATATATATATATATATATATATATATATACATACATATACACACACACACACACACACACACACACACATATATATATATATATATATATATATATATATATATATGTGTGTGTGTGTGTATATATATATATATATATATATATCTATATATATAATAACACACACACACACACACACACACACACACACACACATACATATATATATATATATATATATATATATATATATATATATATATATACATATACACACAAACATATATATATATATGTATATACATATGTATATACATACATATATATATATATATATATATATATATATATATATATATATATATATATATACATACACACGGTTCCCATTCAGAAGCGTGAAACATCATAAGCCTGAAAATCAAAATCCTGAAACCAAAATCCTGAAAATTCAGAATCCTGAAAACTCAAAATCCTGAAAGCTCAAAATCCTGAAAGACCAAAATCCTGAAACTCAAAATCCTGAAAACACAAAATACACATACTGATGTCATTGTGGCTTTGTTATTGTTAGCCCTGTGGTGTTAGGTCATGCGTTGGGGTCAGGTAAGTGTGCGGTTGGTTTTATTTTAGGGTTAGGGGGCGGTTTAAGTGAGTTAGGGTTAGGGCGCAGGTTAGGCATGTATGCAATAGTGACAAATATTAGGG
>NC_056731.1:1890930195-1890981780 GCF_019279795.1 Protopterus annectens | reverse complement strand
TTTTTTGTAGTTGCTTGTTCCCTTTGACTGGGTGAAACATCCAGGATTGTTCTGATCTGTGGGACATGATGGCAAAAGGGAATGCAATAGTCTCTGGGCATTATAATTTGTACCCACTTGTCTTTTGTGATATCTTGCCAGTCTTCTGGGTACAAAGTTAACCGTCCCCCGACTTCCTCCAAAGTAGAGCAGACAGGCCTCCTTTTCAGGAGCACTGGTAGGGCTGGCCACGAAAGGAATCATGGTAACCATGGTTCTGTGGACCCCCTCTGCCTCGTGGATTATGTCTACCATTACTGCCTCCCCCTCTGCTCCTGGGGAAGAGTTCACCTTGTGCATCCTGAAAAACTCCCCGGGATCTTTTGAACCATGTTTTCTCACTCTTCTGACCTTTACGGTAAGGTCTTGAGGGTACAGAAAAACATACTCCAATGGCAGAGAGAGTTTTTCCTTCCTTCTCGCATCTGGTGAGTGTGTCCTTGACTTTGGTCCAAAGAGTAAGGAACCATCAAAAGGGGTGTTGACAAAGGTAAACTTGAAAGAATTCAGAAAAGTTACACAAGCGCATCCAGGAGTGTCTCCTCATGGAAACTCCTGAACCCGCTGCCCTGCTCGCTTCATCCGCTGCATTGGATATCAGTCTCATGGAGGAGTTAACTATGGAATTTAATGTAGAGAGCTGAGAGGTCACCTTGTCTGAGACCCCCACAGCTAACGAACCTTGGAGAGTATCTCCTAACTTCTTCAGGAGATCTCTTTGTAGTCTCAAAGTGCATGAGGTAGTTTAGCGATCCAAGGGTAAAAGTCAGATAAAAAAAATACGCTTCCCGTATCTGTCCATCGTTCGAGAGTCCTTGTTCGGTGGATGGACAGATGAGGACATTTCAAAAAGTTCCTTCTTGGTGGCTGCTGCTGCCACCAAAACAGCATCTACAGGGACACCTTTCATGAAAAAAATCTTTTTCAGCTGGAGCTAATAACTTATTTGGCCTCCGAGGGACTGGTTTTATAATGTCTGGTGACTCTCATGCCTTTCGACTAACCAACTCCAATTGCTCGTCAAAACACAGAGACACCCAGAAGGCTGAATGTTAAGATCCAAAGGCCTTCAGGTACACCAACTCCTCATCAGAAGGGCTGATGGGCTTCCAGCCACCTCTCTGTTACAAGACTTCTAAGACATCTGCAAAAGAGTTATCTTCAGAGGATGACCGTGGGGACCCTTCTGACTCCTAGAGGTCAGTGTCAGAGGTGATGGACTCATCTGGGGAGTCTATATGCCTCCTCTTGCATGTTCTTTTTCAAGGAGCCTCCTCAAAAGGGCATTCTGGGCAGGTGTCGTAAGAGTGGGGTTCGCCCAATGGGGTTCCCTGAGGCTCTGAATCTCTGCTGTCCTGTGGATGGGGTAGTGCTGAGACAGAAACCAGTGCCTTGGGGGGAAAAATGCCAGTATCCTTGTGTAGAGCTGTAGGTGGACAGAGTACACTCCTCATCAGCTCGAAAGCAGATCCCCCGGCTCCAAGTACATCTCCAGTTCTGAGGAAACCAAGGGAATCCTCGACTCCAAGGCTGATGGTGGAGCCACGCTCAGCGATGCTAAAACCCTGAGAGGTAAACTTGGAACAGAAGAAACTTGAGTCAGAGTGTCTCCCCCAGGGCAGACCATAGAACTTTTGCTCCTAGACACCCCGGACGGCACAGAGTGTGTCGGAGCAGGGATTGGTTCCAAAATCTCCTGGAGGGGGTCTTGGAACGAAAGAGTCTACAGCAAGTGATATCTGGCATTCCACTCTGAATATCCAGCTTTGCTCGGAGAAGGAATAGTCATGGATCTAATAGTCTTGGATGACTCCGAAACTGGTTGGGTAGGAGCCAAAAATAATTTAGCCAGCAACTTCAAAAGTCTGTGCACCACCCTGTCCACGTCACCTTCCGACAAGCTCCTACAGGACCTGGAGGAGAGGGTTGGTGAGTGAGATCTCTGCAATATGGGAGAAAGCAAGGTAGGGAAGAATTGTACTAGTTCATTGGACCGGCTCTGAAAGGTAGTGTCTTTCGGCTCAGAAGGCCATGGAGCCAAAGGACTTGATTTGTCTAATTCAATTATCTCCCTTGGTTCAGAGGGCTATGGAGCTGAAGAGAATGATGTTTCTGAAGTTTTGTCTAGTTTTTGAGTTGGCTACGATTGAGTCGATAAAGAGGAAGAAGAAGATGGTCTTTTTGTAGACTTGTCACCTTTAGAGGAAGGGGACTTATTTTTAGAAAAGGTATCTGTAAAGCTTCGTCACATGGAGGTTTCAGGAGTCCTTTGCAAATTAACTTCTTTCTTTCTTTCCTGTAAGACATGGGAGCTAAAAGAGTGAAAGAAAGTACATGTCTCTTGGAGATGAATGGCTCCCAAACAACAAACAGATATTATGCCCATCAGTAATTGCCACTTTTTTGTGAACATTTGACACTTTTTAAAACCTGATGCCTTAGGTTCCTTCGCTCTGCTTTCCTTAGACATCATGGGAAGGAAACACAACTACCAATACTGAAAAAAGGGTAAGCACTAACAACACCTCTACAGGAAAAACTAACGCACGTAATATTTAAATATCCTAATAACACACTATAATAAAGCACAGCATATCTATTGAAGTGAAAAAGAAAAAAAAATAGCTCTACCCTTTAAGTTAAATGGGCACTGGGCCCTCTAACTTAAACAGACCTAGAAGAGCTACAACAAGGGGTCATAACAGAGAAACCCCTCTAACGTAAGCGGGTACTTATCTCTCTATCTAAAACGAGCTAATAAACACAGACAAGGGAATATACACACTATAACTATCCTACAGAAAAATTGACAGCATAGAAAGAAAATGGCCTTGCGACTAAACGACGGCCAACAAAGCAACAAACACAGTAGCAAGATAAAATTGCACACGCAGCACTACAGCAGAGAAAAACTATCTATATTACTAACTAGACTAATAATTATATCAAAAGAAGAAAATATAAAATGTTCAACAAACTTAGCCACAGCCAAGGATAGAGCATCTGAACTCGTGAAGTGGCAAACGAGATCTGGGAAATTAACACCACTGCATGATGGGATAGCTATTCAGCCACGAGCCAAGTGAAAGACTTCGAGCTAGTGTATTCGGCAGAGTCAGAGCAGAGGATCGACTCTGAACCCATCCCGTAATAATGAAGGCGAGACAGGACAACATAACATACTTGCCATTTTAACAGGGTTGTGCACACTTTTTATACCCAGTGTATAATTTTATATATGTTGAGTCGATAAAGAGGAAGATGGTCTTTTTGTAGACTTGTTGAATGCTAAATGGTTGAAAATGAATTGGTTGAATGCACTATATTGAATGATCAAAATGTTGAAATAAAATTAGTCTAAACTCACAATGTCTAAATTGCCCATTTCTGCACTGTAGTGGGATATTGGAGTTGGTATATTTTAGTAGGGGTGTGTGTGGGGGGCACAGCCCCCCTGCAAAATAATAGAGGTGATCTCATTGCTTTTTCAATTAAATGGTTTTAGACATTTTGATTATTGAATGTTTTGGGTTTAGATGTTATTTTTCAACCAAATGAACATTAGACATTTTGGCATTCGACATTTTTAAGGGAAACCTATATGGAGATATATATATATATATATATATATATATATATATATATATATATATACATATACATTATATATATATATATATATATATATATATATATATATATACATACATACACACACACACAAACACATATATATATATATATATATATATATATATATATATATATATATATATAATGCAAAAATGCACGCACACATTTTTTATAGTCTTCTAAAATGTTAAAATTGATGAGTCAAAACTCCAGTACTGGGTAATTAATTCTGCATAAAGCCCAATAAAACAAGAACGGATAACAGAGATCTTCTTACAAAGTGAAATCATACCACTGTAAAGATTTTTTTCAGCTCTGTAATTTTATCATTAAAATACTGGACTGCATTAGTTTGATAGACATTTTGAGAATTATTTTCCTTTTGCTCTGTTTATGCTACCTATTTCTTAAGAGGCACAAACAATGTTTACAAAGACTATATTGGTAGCTCTGCTGTTTATACAGAAACAAAGGTAACATACAATGATACTAAATAAAACATTAATAATTTACGATTTCAACAAGTCTTAAACACTTGGTCTGCTAATTATCTTTGTCATAAAACATTGTTTTTAGCTCACAACTGGCACAGACATGCCTCTTCAAAGAGCTTCTGCATCACAGCAGGAGCTATTCGCAACTAAACTAAAATAACAGAAGATAGGAACATAACCCCCAAAGCACTCAATGTCTCAATCCACTGACCATGGTTACTGTTGCTGGGGTGTTAAGAAAGATGGAATTGACTACCCATGAGGAGTTTCCTGGCATCCATCCACCATAAAAGTTGCCACTTGCATGCAAAAGAAAAGTGGACATCATGCTCCATCAGGTCCATATTCCACTGGACCAGTAAGGTCTACTGGAAACTCTTATTTAATGTCCAAATAAAGGAGTCATCAGGATATGACAGCAACCCTGAGGGATTGCCCGACTGCTCTACTCTGGAGGCAGTCGGGGGACGATTGTCATTGGACCTGGCAGCATGGGAGTCCATAACATCAGACCGCTGGGTGCTTCAGGTCATACCCAGAGGATACTCTATCCCCTTTGTGGTTCCTCCCAAACACCTCCTGGACATACCACCCACGCAAAGGGAGGCAGCAGCACAGGAAGTCTCTAAGCTGCTAGGAAAACGAGCCATCAAAACCGTCCCCCAGATCAGTCAGGATCGGGCTTCTACTCCAGGTTCTTTTTGGTTCCAAAGAAAACAGAGGAATTAAGGCCCATTCAGGACCTATCTACCCTGAACCACTGTAAGATCCTGTGCTTTCAAACAGGAAAACATTGTAACCATGGAAGATCCGAGCAGAAAAACGTTAGGCATCAGAACACCAGCCCTGCATTGGGGAAGTCTCAATGACAAAACTGCAGTCTATAAAATTTAAAGCACAGATAGGACTGGAGTCGAGACTTGGCTACACTGGCTGTGACTCCCTAGGTGTGCAACAGACTCATCAGGGAATCCCTCTCTGCAATAAGCCAATCTCCACAGTGAGCATCAAGGAGCAGAAAACATCTGTACATAAACAGCTGCCACAGACGTGAATTTGGTGAAAACCTTGGTGGCTAAAAAGAGATGAAATGGGAACATCCAGAACTGGGAGTAACTGTCTCTGCCTATGAAGCACAGGCATCGCAAGTACCTCTTACCGATGTTCACATGTAACTAACCATCCTGAAGTATTGCTCTGAAGTGCTAAAGACCTTACCTACTTCTGCTAAGCAGGGAAGGATTGTTTGCACAGGGGCATTTTCAGTGTGCCTATGGGGATAAATAAGCCTTGGTCTACTTAGGTCTAAAATTGGTATAAAATCTGTAGTTTTAGAAAAATTTGAGAGTAAATTCTAGACCCTCTTGTGTGGTGGGACTTCCTGAATGGCTTTTTCTTAAGAGATGAAGCACACCTATAGTCTTGCCATTGTTTGCCATTAATGCGGAGCAAGAAACATTGGGGTAGAAAGAACAGTAATCCCAGTACCCCTGGATATCACAGTGTTCTCCCACCTGTCTGTGGTGATGGTCCACTATGTCATATGGGAGAGAAACAAATGATCCCAAACTGTCTACACAGGAGAGAGGTCAACACCTCAGGGTTGCTTCTGACCCACAAAATGGGTGCCACTGCTGCTCAATGACAGCAGAGAACCCCAACTAGCAGTCATTATGAATTCTCTAGGACGACTCCTGGTTTATCTGGCACTTTATCAGACATGGATTTGCTCTGACACTGTTCCTGATGAAACAACTGCTAGGGACTTGTCTGAGCCTTGAAGGCAGAAAGTTGCAGTGAAGAAAACTTGGCACCCCCTCCAGATTAAGTTTCCCTTCCTGCTCCATTTTCCACATGTGCATTAAACTCAGTGACAAAAAATTAGGACCATGGAATGGAATGTTCGTAAAAGCTGCCACTGTGTCCTCAACAAAGTTCAGAAGCCTGAGATAAGTAAGGCAGCATATGGTGATGACTAAAGCTACAGCAATGACCAAATCTTTAGCTGCTTTAAAAGCCACCAACATTAAGGCTTGGCCACAATCAACACAGTGGCAGACTGAGACAAAAGTTGAACTATGACGTCTGTCTAGCAACTGCTCTACAATGGACATCATTTATATGGTTCAAATAAGGTAGCATCCTCTGGGAAAAGCCCAAGGACACATACATGCTCTTCCTTAAATGGTCACGTGCTCTGGTTTCTGTCCATTTAAGGAATCAAACGGCTTTGGGGGTGAAGGTGCCATAAGACTCACTGCAGAAAAAACATATTGCAATTAGATGTCAATGAATTGAAACTCCAGTTCAAGGGAGGACATAACACCTTATCAGCTTTATTGGGTATTGATGGTACTGTATCCAGAGTGGCCCATGCCACCTCTGTAGCCAATTGGACAATATCCAAAATAGCTAGAACCACCCAAGTAGTTTGCTTAATGGACTAAATGGTCTTCTGCATAGTCTGTGTCAGGAAGTACACTGGGACTACAGGCCACCCCTGGACTTATCTCCATGACATCCCTGAATGCCATGTAAAGTATTCTGGGGGAAAGATGCACAGGAGTCAGTGACCTCCTCTTTCCACATCCAAGTCAAGGTTGGGATAATGCAATGTTGAAATCTATAGGTCTCTTCTTAGAAAAGGCCCTCCAGTGGAGTTGGAGGGGTCACTTTGAGGAAGAAAAGAAAGACTGCTGGTAACCTAAAATGGCAGGAAAGACTTTGCAAATCACCTGGATCCTGCTGGGAGGGGCTGGGTGGTAAGCATGGCAGCAGCAGAGATGACACCAAAAGAAAAACCTTGCATCAGAAAGGACTGGTGGGGGGAGAACACCAAATGACAGACTGCTGGCTTGACATCAAGGTCAGACGAGACATCCGCAGCACTGCAAAGTTACCCAAACCTCCAGGCTTAGTTTACGAAAGCAAAGGCACAGACATCAAAACTGAAAGGGGCTGTATCTCCATTACCAACTGTAGTCATAGGGCAGGTTATTTTGAATAAGGCCATATGTGTCAGTTGTAACAGGTTCAGTACTGAAGCTAACACATTACCATCAATCTGATTTCAATAACTGCTGGAGGACATACCAAAGGCTCCTAAAACCAATGAGAACAGACTTCTCAGCACTGGAAAGACCCCATCAATACCGGTCTACTAAGGAGTCAGACCTGCCAATTAGTGTGGTTGATGAAGACATGAGAAACAAACATGGAGTCAATGAGAAAGGTGTGAATAAGAGGTTTAGCTACAGCCTTGAATCCCTTTGGAGTTTACAGTCCAGCCAACTTCTGCTGTCCAAGCACTTCCTCCATAGACTTCTCGTAGTACAAATCCACAATAAGTGGAGTGGGGCACACCTCATACTTGTAGGTATCAGCATCAAGGGCTCATTATATAATAACTTATACCTCTTAGTCCAACAAAGAACCCAGCAGAGACAAAACTGATATCAAAACAGGAGAAGACGCCTCCAGAAAAATACTTTGCAGAGCAGCCATGGGGGTGGAGAACTAACCTGTTCATGCCTGCCACAACATGCACCTTCTGAGTGACAGGGGGCTCCCATGGTAAAACTGCTTGCCTCAAATACTAAAAAGGAGCCTTGGCATCTCTTACAAGTGCTTCCCTAAACCTGGGCCATCTGCATGGTAGACTTGCAAGGACTAGGTCCAGTATCAGCACCTGTTATATCAAGTCTGAGCTGGCATGGTGAGCAGGCAACAGCTGATTGGATAAATGGTTCTGGGGTCTCCTTTTCTGTACTTTACAGAAGCAAAACTAAATTCTCAAACATCACACCTTCCAGTATATGGCCCACTCTCTGGGAAGGGAGAAACACTGAACATGCCCATGTCTGTTCGATGGTGGAATCTTTTCACCAAAGGGGCAAAAAAGAAGCCCTAGATCTGCGAATTCTATAAAAGACCAACTCCCAAACACAAAAAAGTAAAACTAAATAAGCTTGAAGGGGAGATATTAGGGGATAGGGGGATCCCATCAAATTCTATTTAAAATGTTTTAATACTTGATTACTACCTTATTTTACTGTCTGGTTTAACTACAGTAAACTGTCCCCCACTCACCACATCAACTATGCAAGCTGTGTAAAGTTTTTGAAGTTGTTTTACTGCTGTCATATAGTTCGCTAAATTTGTAACAGATACAGTAAAAAAAAAATCCAACAGTAACACAAAAACTACGCAATACCTAGTCAAAACAAACAAAACAGTATTAAAACACAGAAAACCTCTTCCATTGACAGGCAAAAAAAAAAAACCTAAAAAAGCCTAGAAAAGGTCTAGAAGTCACAAAAGGAGCAGCCTTAACTATCTATTCCCAAAAAGCAAAAGACAGGGAAGGAGGGGACAAAAGACAGTCTAGGAAAGGAAAAAAGTACAGTTGTGTACTCTTACCATAAATGTAGATGTTCGAGTGTATTCACTGTTGCAGTCATCACACTTGGGTTATCTGCCTACAGGTGGCCCTCAATCGGCCTGAATACCAGAGTCTTGGGATTTCTGCGTCGGATGCTGTCGCTTCTTCCATGATGTATAAAACAGGCAGCCGACACCATTACATCAGTTTTTCTTGCCCTAGATGTCAGAAGCCCCCCAAACAGGAAGCTAGTATATGGTGTGGAACACCACCAGTAAAAAGTAAATACCCCTGCAATAAAAAAATGGCCCTATAGAGGATAGGTAGAAAGGATAGAGAAAAACAGGGGGCTGGAGGGAGGGAAACCAGAACTGCAACAGTGAACACACTCGAACATCTACATTTATGGTAAGTGTACACAACTGTACTATGTTCTTCGTGTTTCACTGTTGCAGTCATCCCACTTGGGTTGCTTCCCAAAGCTGAGGAGGGGTGGATGCATTCAAGAGGAGTTAGGGCTGGCTAGTAAGCCTTGTAAGACTGCTGTAGCAAATCCAGCTCTGGATTTAGAAAAAATAAGTGGTAATGCTTGGTGAAGGTGTGTACAGAACTCCAGGTTGCAGCTTCCAGAATGTCCCTGGGTAGAGACTCCCCTAAGAAATGCTGCAGAGGTGGAAGTAGCCCTAGTGGAATGTGTTCTGATCCCCCTTTGGGGTAGGTTTTCCATGGTGCTTGTAGAAGAAATGGATGCAGTGTGCTATCCATTTGGAAATGGTTTGCTTTGAAATGGCCTTACCAAGCCCCTGTAGCAAAGCTGACTAGCAGTTGGCCAGATTTTCTGGAAGGTTTTGTCCTGTCAAGGTAGAACCTGAGCTGTCTGTGCACGTCCAAGGAATGCAGGATCCTCTCCCTTTTATTCTGAGGATTAGGGAAGAAGGCTGGCAAACGGATGGTTTGGTTTAGAGTCACACTGGAGACCACCTTAGGTATAAAGGACGGGTTAGTCCTGAGGGAAACCCTGTCAGCATGGAAAATAATGAAGGGTTCCACAGCCATTAGTGCCTGTAACTCAGACACTTTTCCAGCTGAGGTTATGGCTAAAAGCAAGGCTGTTTTCCAAGAAAGGAATTATAACTCTGCTGAAGCTGCAGGTTCATAAAGGGGGGAGCGTGAGCTTTTCCAGTACAAAGTTAAGGTTCCAGGCAGGGATGGGTGCTCTCCTAGGGGGCCTTAAGTTGTTAGCCCCTCTCAGAAACTGTTTGATGAGAGGGTGAGAGAATAGAGGTGGCTCAGTATTATAATGAGCTGAGATGGCAGAGGCATGAATCTTAATGGAGGAAGAGGATAGGCCTTTGTGGAGTAGCTCTGCTAGGTAATCAAGGATTTGTGGTAAGGAGGGCACAGCTGTGTCCTTTCCTTGAGACCGACTCCAAGAGCAATATCTTTTCCACTTTTCAGCATATGATTTTCTAGTACTAGGCCTTCTGGCCTCAAGAATGATGTCCAGCACTTGCTTGCTGAGGGTTGCTGGTGGAGTCTTCAGGGGAAAGCTAGGCTGCAAGGTTTAGGGTTTGCAGCTGTGGATGCAAAATCTGTCCCTCCTGCTGAGACAGCAGGGAAAGAGTCTGATGAAGGTGCCAGGGTGGCATTGTTGTTAGACTGTGTAAGAGTGGGTACCAGTGCTGGCATGGCCAATCCGGGGCAATAATAATTGCCCTTGGGCTGTCCTGTCTGATCTTGAGTAGTACCTTTGAGAGGAAGGGCAGAGAGGAAAAAGCATAAATTGAGAGGTTTTCCCATTTGAAGGATAAGGCATCCACCTTCCAGGCTGTGCTCTGAGTGTTCCTGGTGCAAAATTTGCTCAAATGGTGGTTCTCGGGGGAGGCAAAGAGGTCCACCTCTGGTGCCTCCCACCTCTGGATTAGAAGGTTGAAGGTGTTGGGCTCCAATTTCCACTCGTGTGGGTCCAAGAGATTTCTGCTTAAGTAGTCAGCCAGTGAACTCTGTTTGCCTGGCAGGAACTGAGCTTGCAGATGCACTTGGTTGCTCAAGTCTGTGTTCCACAGGGCCATGGCTAACCTGTAGAGTGGGTAAGAATGGGTTCCCCCCTGTTTCTTTATGTACCACATAACTGTGGTGTTGTCTGTTTTTATTAGCAGCTGTCCTGGAAGGATTAGGTATTTGAAGGCTGTCAGAGCATACTGTACAGCTAACATCTCTTTTTGATTGATGTGCAGGAGAATTTGTTCTGGGGTCCACTTTCCATGAATGCATTTGCCTGCCATGTGAGTCACCACACATAGTCTGATGCATCTGTAGTCAGGGTTTGGGTGGCGAGGGGTTGAGAGAAAGGCAGTCCCTTGTTGTGGTTGCATGCTTCTGCCCTTAGACAAGGGATGATCAGTATGACCCGTTTCCAAGTCCTGAGAATGTTGGCACCAAAGACTTTTTAAGTACCACTGAAGATGTTCTTCGCATTTGACTGTTGCAGTCATCACATTTGGGTTATCTGCTTGCAGTAGCCCTCAGTTGGCCTGATAAACAACGTCTTGGGTCCTGCATCGATTGCAGTCTCTTCTTCCGTGAAGTCAGGGGTATAAAACATGTAGCTGATGCCATTACATCAGTCTTTCTTGCCATGAAGCAGAAGCAGTTCGCAAGTGCCGGTCGGCCGACTCCTGAAATTTTTGAAGTACCATTGAAGTTTCCTCATATGCAGTCTTGCATATGGAATTAGCTGAATGCATGAGGCCATGAACCCTAGGCCTTGCAGTATTTTCCTTGCAGATAGCTGGGTTTTGGTGCCCATGTGTCTGAAGTAGTTGTTCAAATAGATCTATCTGTTTTTCTGGAGTGAGAAAGGCCATCTGGGAAGTTGTGTTCAAGCTTGCTCCCAGGAATACAATCTTTTGACTGGGCACCAGTTGTGATTTCTTTTTGTTGATGGTGTACCCCAATGAAGACGAGTCTTTTTACAAATGTCAGGTGTTGAAGGAGTAATTCCTGACTGTCCACCTGAATCAGGCAATCATCCAAGTATGGGAAATTTTGGATATTTTTCTGCCTGCAGTATGCAATGGCTGGAGCCAGGCACTTTGTGAATACGCTGGGTGCAGTAGATAAGCCAAAGGGAAGTACAGAGAACTGATGGTGCATAGAGCCTGCCCTGAAGCGGAGACATCTCCTGCAAGACTTCCCTTATGGGGATGTGCATATAGGCTTCTTTTAAGTTTAGGGTGACTAGCCAGGAAACCTTGGCTAGCATAGGGAGAAGCTGTTGCAAGGTTAGCATTTTGAATTTTGGGACCACCAGAAAGGTGTTGAGAATTGAAAGATCCAGGATTGGGCACCAAGAACCCTGTTTTCTGGGCACCAGGAACAGTCTGGAGTAGAAACCCTGTCCCCTTTGCTCTAATGGAACAGGTTGGGTGGCCTTGATATTGAGCAGGGAATGTACTTGCTTTTGGGCCTCTGCTCACTGGCTTGGAGGAAGGTCTGGAAATCCGCTTGGGTTTGGCAGGAAATGGAAGTAGAATCTGTACCCCTGGGATACAATGTTTAGAACCCATCGGTCCTGAGTAATGGACATCCAGTTTTTGGCATGAAGGGCAAGTTTTCCTCCTAGGGGCGCAAGTAGATGGGCAGGGCTGGGAAGGACAACTGACAAGTCATTGTGAACTTTTACTATAAGGGGGTGGCTTGCCACTCCCTGTTTCTGAGGTGGGAGCACTTCATTGTTTAGATCTCTGCATACCCTGAGACTGTAGTCTTGGTGTTCTGATTCCCCTGGATTTGGACTGTGAAGGCCTGGAAGGGGCTGGAAAGGACCAGTGTTTTGTAGGCCAATGCCTACTGAATCTAGGTGGCTGCACTTGTAAGAATTCTTTAACAGTTTACATAGATTTAGCTTTTTCTTCCATCTTTTTAAGAACCTCTTCTGCTTTGGTGCCAAACAAATGGTCCTGATTTAAAGGAGCGTCTAGTAATTTTGATTTGACTTGGTCTGGCAAGGTTTGTTCCTTCAGCCAAACATGCCTTCTCAGTACAGATCCAGTGACTGCAGCCCTGCAAGATGCTTCTAGGGCATCAAAGCCGCACTGCAAAGTATGCTTACTAACTTGGTTTGCAGAATGCATTAACTCTTGTAAATCTTTACTTTCTGCACAATCTGGAAGTAAAACCATTTTTTTGTTTAATTTGTTCCATAATATGTTGCTGGTACTTCAACCTATGAAACTGGCAATTTAATGCCCTGATGGCAAGAGTTGCAGAGGTATACACCTTCTTACCCCATCTGTCTAAAGCTCTATCCCTGTCTGATGGAGTAGCGTTTTTGGCTGTAGTAACCTTAATACCCTTAAGCCCCTGGGAAATGGTCTCTGGATCCGCAATAGGATTCTGAAAGAGAAATTTGTGAGAATCAGGTACTCTGTAGTACCTGTCAGGTTTTCTAGGGGCCGGTGGTAAAGTGTCTGAATAAGACTGGATTCCATAAAGACATCATCTACAACATCCAGGAGAGGGGGTATATAGCTAGGGGCCTGTGCTGAGGCAACTCTAAAAATTCTCAGAGTCTTTTTGGACTGAGGATAATCCTGGCATTCCCAGAGGAAATACTCTCTTAAAGTATGCAAGGTTTCACCATACGAAAAATCCTCTGGAGGGGAGGCAGAGGGAATGGATTCCTCTGCATCTGAATCCTCAAAGGTAGATAAGGGTATGCCCTGGTAATCAGAAGGGTCAGAGTCATTGGACTCCTGGTCTGTAGAATCAGAAAAAAACTCAATTCTTGGTCTCTTAGCAAGGGAAGGCTGGCTTCCCCTAATTAGGTTGGTAAGGTCTTCAGCCATTCTAAGCATTTGTTTTTGAGGCACGGGAACTTGAGCATGCGCTTTGGTCGTCAGTTTTCTAGGCTTAGTGCGTACTCTGGGCCTGAGAAACTCGGTAGTTTTAGCAAAAAAAGTTGTCGGTTTAATGCGAATATCAGTAGGTCAGAATACACCCTCAGAAGCTGGTGCCTGCACAGCAGCTCCAGACCCATCCAAGGTAGAGACATCCGTAGGTTCCATAGTCGAAGAAGCATCTTGCGGAATTCCGGACTCCGAATGGGTCTCAGCAGAAGCCTGTAAATTTGTAGAAGCAGGTATTAGGGGCTGCAAAGGCGCCTCACTGAATACCGGCGGACTGGCGACTAGCTTAACGGAAGCGTCGTTGGCAGTTTTTGACCTGTGAGGTCTATCTCCATCTTTATCTTTGCGCTTTTTTGGAAGATCGGTAGTCGGATGGCTTACAGAGGCCATTTCAGAATAAGGAGAATGACAGCAAAAGCATTTAGCGACAAAAATAGCCCAACAATGAATGGTTCGGGTGTTAAGGCACAAAACAGACAGCAAGGGACGACGTGGTCTGGGCCTAAACAGGTGACGCAGTGAGGTATTTGCTTTCCACAGGCAAGACACTTGTTAACTTTTTCTGACATCGGTTAGAGCAAGAAAAAAGAATCCCCAATGAGGTACTTAGCTTTAGAGGACTTCAGGTTTGAAACTCAAAAAATGAAAATTTCAGATAGCGGCCGACTGGCACTTGCAAACTGCTGCTTCAGGCTCCTTCTCAGCAAGAAAGTCTGATGTAATGGCGTTGGCTGCCTGTTTTATACCCCTGACAACCTAACATCATGTTAGAAGCGACAGCATCTGATGCAGAAATCAAGACTCTGGTATTCAGGCCGACTGATGGCTACCTGCAGGCAGATAACCCAAGTGTGATAACTGCAACAGTGAAACACAAACATCATCTTTTATTTTATTTATTTTCAAGCCATTAATCCTCAAAAAAAGAATAGAGAGAAGGAACAAGAACGAACCAATAAAACTATAAAAGAAGCAGCAAATCCAGAGAAAGTACATAATATCAGCCAGCAAAAAGGAGACAATTTGTACATTTAGCTTTAGCACAGCAATGCAGTCTGCAGAAGGGAGGCTTGTGCAGTTGCACTGAAGGACTTGGGGAAAGGTTTGTGGCAACATGGGAAAGACCAAGTGCTGCAAGCAATATTACTTTCAGAGATTACAGTGGATGGATCTACTTCTACCAGATCCTTAATACAAACAACCCCCTCTGCTTTGGGAACTCAAACTCAGATGAAGCCCTTCAAAATCTCACTTTCAGATCTCAAAGGTGTAATTCTAGTATGAACAGGCCATAGGTCACTTCTTTAAAAAAAATCACTTACCTAAATAGAAAATTTTCTTTAACACAAAAGTCCATTTGAGTGTCTGGAACAGATACTGCAGTCCTCCCTAATTTGATCTTGAGCTTCAATTTTATTTCTCTCCCACACATTACTGCACGTTTTATAAAAAAAAACTTCAGCAAGCTTTTTGCTCCATTCCCTTTATGCTTCAAAAAGGACAGTCAACTGAGGAGCACAGCTCATGCTCAAAAATGCACCTCCAGACTGCTGTACTAAACCCAGCAGGGTGCTAGTCATACCATGCCCACTTTTAGCTACAATAATTGTTTTAATGTCCCTAAAGCACAAGAAACACCTCTGAAAAAGAACACAACACTAATTAGATCAACAATAAATCTACAGCCCACATGGTTCATCAACAAGGCTCAAAGAAACTATGGTTATTTTGCAATAACAGAACATGAAATAGCATGAAACATGACCTGACATTACCTATCAGGGCCTTTGAAATTACTATTTAACTGTAGCCTCCAAACAGGCTTCATGCCTCATGAATGGAGGAAGGCAGGTCATCCCTCTGCACAAAGGTGGGCCATCTACAGACTCTGTAAACTACAGACCCATAAGTATTACTAGTCTTATACGTAAAGCCATAGAAAGAATTTTCATGGAGATGATCAACAGTGATACAGTAAACCTCCAGACACTGGACCCAACACAGTTTGGTTTCATCAAGGGCAGATCATGCCTACTCAACCAGGTGGACTTCTTTGAGAAGGTCACCAAAGCAATAGATGAGGGCAAAATCATTCACATTGCCTACTATGACCTGGCCAAGGCATCTGACAATACCTCACTCGGGCATTGTTGACAAACTCATGAGGTTAGGTACAAGCCCGTATGTCACCCAGTGGATAGGCAACTGGCTCACAGATAGGACCCAGGAAGTTAGAAGTGGGGAGCCCATCTCTACAAAAAGGCCAGTCACAAGTGGAGTCCTTCAGGTATCAGTCCTTGGACTGCTCCTTTTTGGCATTTATTTTTCAGAAGTCAAGGCCAATGTCAGTGGTCTCTGGGTGACTAAATTTGCAGAGGATTGCAAATTAGGAGCCATCAATGAATCTCACACTGACGCAAATGTTCTACAGGAGGGGCTGACACAGACAAACAACTGGTGTCAGAGTCATGGACTAAAACTAAATGCCAAGAAATGCATAACCTTATCCTTAGGGAAGTCTTCCATCCTTGGTAACTATCATATTGACAACACACTCCTTAGAGTTGACCCAGCAGTCAGGGACTTAGGGACACACACAGATAATAATCTAGCCTTTGTTCATCACATGTCTGCAGTAGTGATGAAATCATTCTATGTTGAGCAACTTATACACAAAGGTATGGCATTGAAGTCCAAGGAAGTCATTGTTCCACTGTATTCAGCATTCATCAGACCTATCATTAAGTACAATGCTCCCTTTGGTATATACCTATCCAGGCATATCCAACAACTGGGACGTCCACAGAGGTTTCTCACTAAAAGAATACAGGGCACAAGTAATATTTCCTATGCAGACCGCCTCAAGGCCCTAACCCTGTACTCTGTCTGCTACAGGTTTTTGAGGGGAGATCTATGCCTGGCATACAGGGCACTGTCAGACCCCACTCGGATGGACCTCCTGCATATCCACAAAACAAACAGTACGAGAATTACCCATTCTAAAGACTAAAACCTTGCCTGCGAAATAAATAGGACCTGCTGGAGAGAGAGGTATGTATCAGAGAGACTGCCCAGTCTATGGAACAGGCTCCCCCATCCATGTGAAGCAGAGTTCCTCCCCAATACAATTCAAGTGCAACTTGGACAATTGGTTGGGAAACCGGAAATTCATCTCTGGTTTGGCACCTATCTCTGAAGCAAACAGGTAACATATAAATGGTACATCTCCCACGCCCATGCTTACACTTATCAGGGGTATCAGAACTCATTAGAGATTTGGGATGCATGGCTAGGCTTAAAAAGGTCCTTGTGGTTGTTAGCCTAGTAAACACCTATGAACCTATGAAAAAAAAAAAAACCTTACCAGTGCACTCCAGAAAATATATAAATAATTTTGTTTCTGCTTGTCAGGTTTTTTTAAATACTTGGATTATTCAAGACACACACTTAAACTAAACACTTCACTGGCTTTAGGGCAATACTAACATGAAAGCCTTGAATGTAGATCTTTCCACAACAGATTCATAACTGTTCAAGAATGTACCAATTTCTGCTGCACAAGTCTACTGAGCAAACACTGCAAAAAAGTTATTTTACAGAGACTGTAAAGGTCGCTTATGGAACATGTTAACAACTGATGTAAGACAAATGGTTTCAAATTAAGTATGGAAAAATATAGTGCACAATTTTAGTAAAAAAAATATTTTCTCATACCATACAGGTGGCACAACACTCCCATCAAATACAATCATAAGCGATCTACGCACTGTTATTGATAATTCCCTATTTCTTGCCTGTCAAGAAAAAAATTTTTTATGGAAAAATGCATTTTATAAAATATGTTGTAAAAGCACTGAATGGAATTTACAGACTTCTCCGAGTGTTGTCAAGGCACAATGCAATGCAGAAGGGGTAGACGATAAGACGCATTATAGTTTAAAAAGCAATACAAGTACAAAGACACACAACACTGAAAGGAAACTAAATGCCGCAGGGTTTCAAAACATGGGGAGTTGACTTGGCATCTATATTACACAATCGCCCCCCTGCTGTATTAAGGGAGGAATAGAAGTTTTAATGGATAGATGACTGCAAGGTTGCTCACACCCTGGAAAGGGAGGGCTCACCTGAAAGGCTGCAGCAAGACTTGGCCAGACAGTTGCTTGAACAAATATGGTGGAAGAGGGAAATTCAGATGTCTTGGGGGTAAAACTTAAGGTCACTCTGTTGACAGCGGGGGTCCAAAAGCAGGGTCACTGCAAGATTCAGATAAAATGCAAGAAAGAGGAATGAATATGCTAAGAAATGGAAGGGAGAAGGCCAACAAAGAATAGGGAAACTGTTTCCGAATCCTGCCAAAGATTTTAATAATCTAGTAATTTTACATCTCTTAATTACAGCTACACAAAATGATTAATAATGGAATGTCCTTTAGTACAAGGATCTGAAAATAAATGAAAGGTTCATATAGGCTTTACCACACCTAAACTCATTTCCCAGTTACCTAGTGTGTGCCACCTGGTAAGGCAACAGACACTGCAAACATTAGAAACCCACCTATATGTTGCATGCTAGAAGAAACAGCAATCCCATTGAACCTGGTGGTTAGTTCAAAGTGATAGTCATGAACTGCAAAATTTTAAACAAATAATTGCAACTTAAAGCCATTTATTTCCAAAAATATTGCATGTTCTCAAATGTTAGTGTTAAATTATATGCAGCTGTTATACATTAATATACAATTTGTTATAATGATGACAACAGGGAGAGCAAGTGTCCATTTCTATGCATCCTGTGAAACAAATGGGGAAATCTGATTCTGCTGTGAAGAAAGCAATCCTTTGGCTGTCCCCACCTAGAAAATGTGGACTACCTTACTGGTTTGTCAATTCAGAGGTACTACAAATCACATTGTTCCCCTCTCTCACATTCACTGTAAATCTGACTTCAAGATATTTAAACTCCTCCACATGACAAAACTGCTCTCCTTTCATCCACAGACAAAGAAAGACCAATCATCTTTTTAGGCAAGAACTACGACCTGTGACTTGGAAGTGATGACTAAGTCATGAGTTTCATCTCAAACTTGTAATACTCAGCAGTGACCAACTCCACTGCAGAGTCGCAATCACTTGAAAGTAAGAGAACATTATTATCTGCAAACAACAAAGATACACAGCTTACACCACCAAAACAGTCACTCCACACAGTGGTCCCATGGCCCCACAGCCATCCCAGAACACGCTGGAGGGATCTCAGTTTCTCTAGGAATGCCTGGAGAACATACTATTAACATGATTGGAATGCTCTTACTAGAGACAAGGAAGTCTGGTCTGTTTTTTTCAGATTGCTAGAACTATGACCATAATCAGGCCAAGTGGTTTAGAAAACAGATTAGGTATGTTCTCACCTTCCAAATTACACTGAGAATGCACATCAACTACAACACCAGTAACATCCACTATTTTCAAACTTTCTAGTCTTATCTTGACTGTAGCTTTGATACCTCAGAACTGTTTAATGGCAGCAGCAACCTTATCTAAAAAATGAACGGAGCCCAAACAGCCACTTGTAGTAATGCCTCATCAAAGGATGACATGCTCACCATTTTATTTATTTTATTTTTATTTTACATTTGTTGACCGGGATAGTCTGACTGGATGCATGTCCATTTTCAGCGGAGGCCCGGGGAGAAAAGCTCCAAGGGTAAGCAGATACAGCATTACATAATACCAGCATTACATATTACAAACAGACTATTTACAGAGATTACGTAAGTAAGCAAGTTAAACAAGTTCCACAGGTTACAGTTAGTCCTGAGCACAAGTCAGGATTAAATTAAATTACACAGTAAACTGGTTAATGGATTTTTACACATTCGAGTTAGCCAGGCTTGATACATTGACATAGCCAGTTAAGTGACAAATGTTGTTTGAGTCTAGTTTTAAATTGACCTAAGGTGGACAGTAAGGTAATATCAGCTGGAAGAGAGTTCCAGGATCTACTTACAGAGTTTGCAAAGAGAGAATCACCGGCTGTGTTATTAATTTTGCTAGTCTGAATTAGTAGGATTGTTATAGGGGGTGATAATATTTTTAAGTGCAGGAGTATTGTCCGGATTATAGAGGATTTTATAGGCCATAATCAGTTGGTTATACTGGATTAGGCTAGGTAGTTCAAGCCAACCAAGCTGATTTAGACTGATGCAATGATGTGTCCTAAAAGGCAGCCCAGTGGCAAACCTGGCAATGTGGTTGTAGCAAATTGAGAGTTTGTTAAGGACAGTCTTGTTCAAATTCGAGAGTAGAGGGGATGCATACAGAAGGGTTGAAAGAAGGTGAGAGCGAGCTATGGCAATTTTAGCTGGAGGGGTTAGGAAGGCTTTTACTCTGTAAAGTGACCCTAGTTTTTTATTGATGGTTTTGATAGTTTGGTTAACATGTAGGTCAAATTTGAGATTATTGTCTATGATGACACCTAATAGTTTTGTAGATGGGTCAGGGGAGATTATTGTGCCATCATTTGATTTTATGGTAAAGGTGAAAGCGGTAGACCTACGTGTTGGTGAAAATAACAGCATTTTAGTTTTTTGGGGATTTAGGATCAGACGATGTTCAAAAAGCCAGTTTTCTATTGTATTAAAGGTGGTCTGGGTAGCTGACCATAACTCTACTGGAGATGTGGCTGAGCAAATCAGAGTAGAGTCATCAGCATATTGGATACAGCTGACTTTTGGGATGACAGTATAAAGGTTGTTAATGAAGATGGAGAACAGCAAGGGCCCTAGTATAGAGCCTTGTGGTACTCCGAGGGTGTTAGGTAGAAGGTTAGAGAGTTTGTTCTGCCAGAGGACAGCCTGCTGTTGACCATTCAGGTAGGATTGAAACCATTGGAGCACGCCAGTATCTAGACAGAATGTTTGCAGGGTGTGAATTAAAAGTTGGTGATCAACCATATCGAATGCCTTGGAAAGATCCAAAAAGAGGGCTGAGGATATATAATTATTGTTGCGATTATGGTTTATGGTGTTAGTAAAGGCTTGGAGGGCTGAAGTAGTGCTGTGATGAGGACGGAAGCCATGCTGAGTGTCTGCCATAAGGCGATTTTGGATTAGGTGGTGCATGAGTTGTCTATGAATACATTTTTCCATAATCTTTGCAAGTGGAGAGAGTATAGCTATTGGCCTATAATTGGAGAATTCAGTAGAGCTGCCTTCCTTTGTGAAGTGGGATTACATAGGATATTTTCCAGATGGTGGGAATTTTAGCTTCTACTATGGTTCGATTGATTAGTATTGAGACAGGGTAAGCAATAGCATCAGCTGATTTTTGTAGGTACTCGGCAGGGAGTTGATCAGCAGAAAGTGTAGTGGGTTTTAATTTTTTGATCAAGGTACAGATAAGTGAAGTGGCGACTGGTTGGAAGCTGAACGCAAGTAGGTTTCTAGGGGTGCTACTTTCAGGACCAGGGGAGCTAGGAGGTAGTTGGCTAGCTAGGGCTTGTCTCAAAGAATTGGTTAAAACTATCAGAAACATCTTCAGGGGTTTTATCAATAGTAGCAGCAGGGATTGGGGTTGAAGTTTGTCCAGGATGTAGTAGATTATTTAAACCTGCCCAAAACTTCTGAGGGTTATTTTGATTTACTGTCTGTAAATTACAGTAGTATTGTTTTTTGTCTTGTAAAATTGATTTTTTGGTTTCGTTCCTGGATTGCCTGTATTTAATGTGATCTTGAGGGTCTTTAGAAGAACGCCATAAAGCCCATGCTTCGTTTCTAAGGGTAATTTTGAGGTTAGACTCTATAGAAAGCCATGGTGCAGTTTTTTGCCTTGGTTCTCTTTGAACAAACAGGTGCATGCAAATCAAGGATCTCAAGGAATTTGTTGTTAAAGTATGCTACTGCTTCCTCTAAGGGGAGGTGTTTTAGAATAGACCAATTACATGAGTTTAGTTCTTGTTGGAATTTGGCAGGATCAAAGTTTTTATTGTTTCTAACCTTTTTGAGTAAGGGTTGTTGGGAATTGATGGTTTTGTGCTTAATTACATATGTGAGAAGGTGATCGCTTAGGCCATTAAGGAGGGTAACAGAGGTGTACAGTTGGGGGTGAATGTTTATGAGTACCCAGTCAAGTATACTTTCTTTTTGGTTGGGTTTACCTATCCTGGTAGGGGTGGATATGATTTGTGTAAATGCATGCAGGTTAATATGGGTGGTTGGGGATTCTAAGGAACAGGTGCCCCAGTATATGTTAAAGTCTCCAAGTAGTAGGGTTTCTTGGGGGTAGTGACATGATAACCAGTGCAGGATATCTTCAAATGTAGATATATTGTTACCTGAGGGAATGTACATACAGATGATATTAATGCATTTATTTTTATTAAGTTGCACTTTGGTGGCAAGAATCTCAGAGTTATTAATCTGAGGAGGTTGTATTACATCTATGGTGACATTCAACTCAGATTTATAGAGTACAGCTACCCCCTTCCTCAAGCACGATCCAGCCTGTGTATGTTGTACCCAGGTGGTAACACTTCATTGTCTTTAGTGTTAGGTTTTAACCAGGTTTCAGATAAACAGAGAATCTCAGGGGAGTGGACATCCAGAAGTGCATGCAATTCATGTACCTTGTTATTAATGCTTCTAATATTGAGATAACAGACTAGGAGAGAGTTAGTTGGCCTATTAATTGTAGGTTTGTAGCTTAGATTACAAGTAGAGGGGGTATGTGTATCTGAAGTGAGTGGGCCAGGGTTGGGGTGAATATCACCACCAAGTATTAGGTTGAGTCTATACTTGGTGATGAACTTCAGGAATCTGTTTATTAGTTTGTGGTAGTGTTTGGATCTAGAGCTAATGTGCCTGGGGTTGAGATGTTGATAGACTGAACAAGATGTTGGACAGGATCTGGTACTGTAAGTATGGTTGAAGGTGGAAGGATTTACAGCTGGGGTGATAGTATGGCCTTTTGGGACCTGAAATTCCATAAGAAACTGGTTTTCATACAAGGTAAGGAGGTATGGTGTGAACAAGAGGGGTAGTAAAGAGGAGTATATCATTATATGTGATTCAGCTAGTGAGTGAAGGAACTGTTTTACCTGGTGATGCAACACCAGAAGATAGAGTGGTGAGGTAAAGGTACTGGAAGGGGAGATGGGAGAATGCCAGATGAAAGCTAAGAGGTGCTATTAAATGTAGGTAGTAGAATAGAGGTGGGTGGAATTATCCCAGATGAAAGCAGATAGGATCTAGAAAGTGGGGGAGTGGCTATAGTACTATAAATTTAGAGGTACTGGGGGCAGGAGGGAATTGGGGGCAGGGAGGGGAGCGAAGAGAGCCTGAGCGTAGCGAGGGCGAACGTAGCAGGGCTATTGCAGTTTACAAGGTTTCCTAAGGTGTCCTAAAGCTATAAGGCAAGTATTACAGCTCTAATGTAAGAGTCAATTTACTACAGTTACAGGGGAAGGAGGCAACCACTCAAGTAGAAACAAAGAGCCCTATGGCTGACCAATATGGTGACCTGCTTAATTACAAAGCACTGTAAGTGAAAGCTTAACAAATGCTTTTTGTGTGTAACCTACTCTGTTTAAATGTTGAGAGAAACTGATTGCAGTCCTGTAGACACTGATTGCAGTCCTGTAGATACCATGTTCAGGTAGTCTTCAAAATGAACTACCACTAAACAATGGCCTCAGTCCACATCCACATTATTCCACCCTTGCCAAAACAGCCTAGGTACTAAATCTCCCCCCCCCCCCACCTCGTCAATACTCCTAAAGTCACCAGACAGTTTGACAGAACCGCCATAAGACAGATATTAAAGTCATTCTTCATAATGTCAAACTCCTCCCAAACCCAGATCTTAACTAACTTTGGTGACTGATGTAGCTACTGCTTTTCTGGTCTACCTCTACATATGAGTTAAGTATGAAGTCTCCCCTGTACCTAGACACACACCAGCAGAGCCAGATCCAGCACTTGGAGACCTAGGCAGTCACTGAGGGACTGCCACAAACTTACATTTCTTCTTTAAGAAGGCACACTGCATGCATTACATTCCTTCTGTAAGGATGCATACAGAGTGCATTCTTAGTAGCATAACATCTGTGCGTGTGTCCACATTTTAAACTGGAACACAGCGCATGAGTTTTAAAGAAACGACTATGGATTTTTCTGGAAGAACAGGTAGGTTAGGTTAGTGGATTTTTTGTTATGCTGTTGAGCAGGTGGGTTAATGGAGAACTGTGCGAGTGAGTGAGTGAATGAATGTGTGTGTGTGTGTCTGTCTAAAATACCCTAGTTAGAGCTGACAGGTTTAATTTAACCCTTATCTTAAGTCATACAAGACAAGAGCCTGAATCCTGTACACCAACTACCAGACTATGAGCTTCAGTGCATTTTCAAGGAATTGTGAGCTTCAAGGGAAAAGTTTACTACTGCTTATGGAAAGTCTGTTTTCAATTTGCAACTGTTTTGCTTAGTAAATGGTCATTACTGTTTGTGCTAAAGATTTTGAAAGCAGTGTTAGTAGCACACTTGCTTCTGATCCAGAAGGCTGTGGGTTCTACCCCCACACCATGTAGACGGACTGCTGATATTGTGTTGTACTTTAAGGGGAATGGAGTGCAGCAGTCCTGAGTGCTCCCTCCTTTGGAGGGGATGCCTTGTAACTATGAACTTGTCAGTTTGCCATCCATTCCCTATTGCAATATTAGAAAATTACATGAAAAATAAAATGGTAAGATAGGCAATTTATTCTTCAAGGGCAGCAGACACTGAATTTTTTAGATGAAACAAGTATAAAGTTGTTTCTTAGTAGTAACCTCTACATCAGTTACAGATCTCTTTAATGTGGAATTGTTCAGATGACATTTACTGCTACACAAATTGCGCACATTGATATTGGTGGACTGTAATGATAGAAGTTTGAGGGGCATTCTATTGTTGAAATGTTCTGAAATGAGCAGTTTTGTCATTACTTTTTCATATGTTTTGTTTCATTGCTTACTGGAAAAATGCTCAAAACTACAAATTTAAAACAACCTCTAACAAGTATTGCTATATTATACAAGAAATATAATTTAATAGAATCAGGAAGTGAATCAAAAGAACAGAAGCGTGTTTGCACTGTCTAACATGTCTACAAGAGGCCTATGGTTTGAAAATAGCTCAAAAGTAAACAGTCTACCACTTGTCAGATGCATTTTCTTTGAATGTGGGTTTCAATACCGTTTAAGTGAATGTGAGTTTCAAGGGCAGCGAAGTTAACTGTTAAGTCAATTTCCATTGTGAGCCTATATTGCTTTGTTTAGCAAATGTCTATCAATATGTGTGCTATAAGAATTGAAATAAACGTTTTAAAGAAAATACACTGACAGGTTTGAAGGGTGTTTATGGTAACTGGGGTGAAATAGCCAAGTAAAGGGACAGTGGAATGGCTACGGGGGGAGGGGTGCTGATCCATTACCCTGCCTAAGGCCACATTTGACAAAGATCTGGCTCTACACACAGTACTGCAAGAAAGGCCTTCTCCTTTAACTTGTTTGTTGCCCTTAATGCAGGTGCTATGCATATAAAGCACTATCCACCCCACGGCCACAGTTCCATACCACCATCTTGCCTAATGAGGTGCTGAATACTGTCCTTTCAGACTCCACATCCCCAAACTCACTGCAATAAATGGGAGAAGAGCTTATACAGATACAAGTTGAAATCACCTGGACAGACACTCCTGCCAAGCATTCCAAGACTCTTTCCACGTTTGGATTTTCCATAAATGCACAGCCACAATCATAGCTACCTAACCTAGTTTTCTATCAAGCGTCTCTCTCAGTTCACCCTTCTGTGTTTCTAAAGCTGCCTATTCAGTAAGTGTCTGTAAAATGGCACTCCTTGCTCTCTCTTCACCTTCCAGTCACCACCGGTGTACCACAAGGTTCTAGCCTCAATCCTCTCCTCTAACATTTTCACCAACACCCTCTGTACTTCCACACAACAAGCCACACCAATACATTTCACACATTATTCCACTCTCATTTGCACATCTGACAACATGGTATACCTTCAAAAAGTTACCCAGAAAGCTTTAACAGCCACTGAAACATGGCTTCGGAACTCAACTCAAGCTCAACCCAAAAAGAGACCAAACTACTACTATTTCCCCTCAAATCCCTCTCTCATGAAAACACAAAACGTAAAGTCCTCTCTCTTAATAATACAAACACTAAAGTCACTTCTCATAGCAAACTATTATGGGTGATAATGGTTGATAATCTTACATTCGAATTGCATATACAAAATTGCATTAAAAACTCATCATAAACTAGGGATGTTTTACAGACACAAAAACTTTCTTCCTCATTCTTCTTTTGGCTTTTCCCAGTTAGGGGTCGCTACAGCGGAACTCCAGTCCGCTAATGATTGGCAGTAGATTTTTATGGTGCCGAGTTGCCAGCCCAACCTTCAACGAAGGCACGCCCATTTACATGTCTTTCAAACACCACTCGACCACGGGGAGGACATGCAGACTCCACACAGAAAGCGCTCCAGCCAAGAACCGAACAATGCAACTAAAACTACACTTACCCTTACTTATCTCCTTCCCGCTCTTCTTTATGACACCCCCATCCTTACTAATCTCCAGGCTTCACAAAAATTCAAACTTGAACAATGGTAAAACAAAGTTGCTTAATTGTCAGCAGATACCCCCCCTTTCAGAACCCACCACTGTACAGCACTGAAAAGCCTAAGTTGGTTAGAACTGCCTCATCAACTAGCATATACACAACTTCTTACCACCTATAACATTATCCAGCATCCATCTGCCTGTCCAGCACTAAAAACATTCTACACAACTAATTTTCCAGTCGGTCACTGTGATCCAAGGACCAAAAATTGTTGTCTGTCTACAAACCTAACCAATCTACTAAGCAATGTCTGCATTCATACAAGGTTGCTAAGGCCTGGAACTCCTTACCTGTATCCATAAGGTCTACCCTCACCATCTTTCAAAATCACCCTGAAAAACTTCCTAGCTACAATCTGGCCTTGCTCAAAACCGGGATAAACTATATCCCTAAATGTGAACAAGTATCTTATCATTCGTTACACCTCCTTACTCTCCATTCATCACTTACTTTCTCACTGTTATCTTATTCTCTTCCCTGACTTTCTATCTAAATATACAATAAGCCTGTCTTTCTCTCCCTTAATATTGCAACTCCTATTTCTATTAAAATACATTTTAATTTTGCTACAAAGAAACATTTTTCTAAATATTAAATGATTGTCATATACCTTGTATCAATTCTTAACCAATGTTTTTATATTATGTCTATTTTTTTTTAAGAAATATCTTTAAATTATGTATGACACAGGCAATTGTATATTTATATAAATGAAAACACACCATGTTGACATAATTGTAATTGCAAACATTGTACATCCTGTATAATCTATCCAGTCATTGTCAATCAAACATTACACAACTCATTCAAATCCTGCCTTCTTTTAAACCTCATTCCTCTTCTGCAGGTCTTATTCCCACAGTTCCCATTTTTCCTGTGTTATTTGCTCCTACCCTTTTCTAAATATCTGAATTCCATTTTTTATCTCTGTCACTATATTCACTACTAATAGTAAAGTTGGTTTAGACTGAGTTCAGTTTTCTAGTAATTGCTTTTATGCAAGCCACCATAATTAGACTCAGCAAAGCCTTACTAAGTCTAGGCAATTCCGATTCTGTATCATAGCTCAAAAAAATAATTTCCTTAGTTGCACCAATTTGCTCACCCAGTATCTCCGACAGAGCAGTCTGCAAGGAATCTTTTGTCTGCCAACTCATTACACTCTCTGGAAATATGTCCCTGGTTACCTCTTTCTTCCCCATCACACCTCCATCATTTGCTGTCTACCTGACAAAAAATTATTTGTGGAGTCTACTTGGGGTATAAAAAACCTATGTAAACACTTCCAAGAAAGATCCTAAATCTTGTAGTCTTTGTTGCATATTTGGGAGACATACATATATCCCCATTGTTTCTTTGTGAATTGCTTATCCAATCTCTCTTCCCAATCCTTTCAAGCCTGTTCTGATCAATTGTTATAGTTATCAAGCAATATTTTGTAAGCTCTACTAATTATTCTTTTTTTTTTTTTTTTTTTTTTTTTTTTAACAGCAGCTTCTGTTCTAGATTATACTAAAAATTCTATCAGTGCTGATCTTTCCCTTAGGATTCCCATATTTCTTTCTTTGACTATACTCTGATATTAATCTTTGACAAGGAAGGCAATCTCTATCCTGCAGTCCAAGTAAATTCTTGGCCTCTTCCTATTATATCACCTTTTCCTACTGAACTATTTGCTCCCAATTCCTTGGTACTTTTACCAGTTTTCTCCAGTAAATTCCGATCCCCTCTTGCCTATTGTCTGTACCCATAGTTGCAGTCATCGCTATCAGCAGAATCTCCTTTCTCCATTCCCGTGTTGGCTTAGTTCTTATAAAGTAGCAGAAAGTATTCTAATATTCTGCATGGTTACTGTTATTTTCCTTAAGGATCTGAATTAAAAATCCCAGTCTCCTTGTTTCTTAAGCTTCCCCTGCCTGTTCTATCATCTCTTTCCACTTTGAATTATAGGTTACTGCTTGTGCTATGCATGAGTTTTCACTTTGTAGCTCTGAAATACCCCTTCAGATTGGTTAATCCCAAACCGCCTTGTTTAACTGGAAAAATCAGCTTATCCCACTAGACTCTTGCAGTCTTCCACTCCCAGACAAAACTTTTCAGCTCTTTATTAACTGCTATCCACAACTTTACCTCTGGTTGATAAAAATATTCCTGACCCATGTATAAAAAAACTAAAGAGACTAAAAACATTTTAACTGCTTGCATCTTACTATCCATATAACAGAGCTTCCAGTTTCTCAGTTTTTGTATTATCTTTTGTTTAGTCACTTCCCACATATCCTTAGCTGCCACACCAGAATCCCTTTTAATCCATATTCCTAAGTACATAATTTTATCATGTCTCCATAACTATTAATATTGCTGATCCAATTCATGTGTTAGTACACAATTGACAGCTATTGACTTTGTTTTAGCTTCATTAATTTTGCATCCTTTAAAGATATGAACTGCCTCAAAATGTTCCACAACACTGTAATGTCCTTTTCTAGTCTTAACGGGTATAAAATAATATCATCTGCAAATAGAGCAAGCTTTTCTTGACTACCATACCAATTATATCCCTGAATTTCTGAGTCTCATTTTCTTTGTCAATGGTTCTAAATATAGTGCAGACAAAGGGGAAACACCACCCTTGCCTGGTTCCTCTTCTCAAACAGAAATAATCAGAGATGAACCCACCCACTTTAATTTTCACCTCCAATCCCTCATATATTCTCCTAATCAACGTTATAATTTCATCAGGGAATGCAAATGCTTCCATTGCCTTCTTCATAAAACTCCCAGATTACTCTCTGAACTGCTTTCTCTGCATCAAGACCCACCAACAACAGTGGTATTTTCTTAAATTCAACTTCCCCCTGGAGCATCAAGGTTTGGTTACTGTTGTCAAATGTTTGCCTCCCCTCCACAAAACCACACTGATCCATGTCTATCAATTTTGGCATCACCTTTGCCACTCTTTTAGCCATTATAAACACTCTATAATCATAGTTTAGGATGAAATGGGCCTGTATGAAGCTAGATCTGATGGGTCTTTACCCTCTTTAGATATTACAGCCACCACCGGTTTCTTCCAGGAAGTTGGCGCTTCTCCTCTTAAAATACTGTTAAACAAATCCTTCCAGATCTTTATCAGTTTTTCCCTCCTAGCTTCCAGACTTTCACAGGAATAACATCTATTCCTTGGGACTTTCCTGTTGACTGGTTATACGCCACCATTTTTATCTAATTTCCTCCCATCCTAACTAGTAGTAATTGAGCTTCACCTACCTCTAACCTTGGCATATTTAATTCTTCCATAAACATTTTCATTTGTACCTTTTCTTGATCTCCATATTTCTCTACTTCATAAAAACTTTCATAAAATTTCTGAAATATTTCTAGTATCTTACGTCTAACTTGTTATAATTATTTAAAGTGCAGATGTTTTGGTTTACTTTTGAAGATTTTAAATTATTGTTCTTAAAATGTTTTGTAATATGTTTTTCTCCCTGGGCCTCTGCTGAAAATGGGCTTCTACCCAGTTGGACTTTCTCAGTAATCAAATGTCAATAAATAAGTGGTGTTTAGCTGACTGTTCAAATACCTCTCTTGATTCAAGGGCTTGGAATATATGACATCAGGTCTGAATACATAATTATAAAGCAATCATAAATGTCTGGTCCAAGATACTTTGGCATCAAAGTACACTAATGAGCAGCCTTGTGTCAAACATGACTATCCATGGACAATACATGACCGACAGAAAAGTCCAACAATAATTTGATATTTAGTTCAGACAAGGTGAGCCATTACATCTAGCCATTTCCCAACAGGTTACTTTCATCATTCTCCATGTAAAGGTCAAAGTGTCTCAGTACAATTAGTACATCATAGGCCATATTCTGTCAAGCAGCACTCTCTTGGTCTCCAAGATGGCAAAATACTCTATTACATACATATGCACAAGCAATGAAATTTTCCTTTCTGCAGGATGCAGTCACCATGATGACCCTTCTGTCCACTGGTTCAAACTCCAGCTGTAATTCATCCATTCAGAAGCTTATGAGTATCCTAAAACTAACCCAGGGTGTCATCCTAGAAGACTAGCACATACCACCATATAAGCAATAAGTCTTGTTGTAGAATGAATGCTGTGCATGGAGAGTTTAGGTAGAAGACACTTTCTAATCTCCTTCACATGTTCTGGTTCCTTCCTTAGTACTTGGGTGGAATGCTACACCCCAAGAGCCAGTTTTGACTGTACTGGTCTAGTCCACTACAATAAGCCCTGCTCCTGCCTGCCACTTAACAGACACTGCACCAGATAGCCATCCTTCTCTGTGCAGTAAGCCCACAAGGCAACAAAACAAATCAGGACTTCCATGACACAGTGATTCCATCATTTACTACTGAGAAGAAAGGACACACACAAGTCCAGTGACCTATGGTACCATGACTGCTAGCATAAAACCAGCACACACTGTGATAAATGGGCTTATGGTGCACACAGCTCTGTCAGTTACACAACTTAGGTATCCAGTGGAAGCATACTAGTCAATTGAGACTGCTGTCTTACCACATTACAACAGTTCCTGTTCCAGATAACAGCTTCACTACACAGCAGGCAGCTACAAAAATAATTTCAAAAATCAAATCAACAGGATTTGATAATTTACCCCACAGTTTGGACTTGCTGCTTTCTTGTTAGCTGTTCCACTAAGCCAACTAACATAAAAGAGCATTAGTGAAAGTTTAGTCTGACAATCCAGAAAGATGTGCACAAGGCAGCACTATACAATGGTGATCGGTCAAAATACACAGCCCAGCTCCTTTAAGTGGTAAATCAGGAATGAATCTGCTACCTAGAAACTAACAATACCTGAAGTTCACTGTAACAGAAATTTAGGAAACCGTGTTCTGTAAACACTGTCCTTCTTACAGTATCAGACTGCAGAACAAAAACAAAGTGGTCATACAATTTATTTTCAAACCTACTAAAGACGTTTGACACATTATTAATTAATAATTAATAGCACATACCACCTAGACAGACTTGCATCAATTAAAGTGACCCACACCACCTCCAGCTTGCTCCATGTATCAGCACATGGATATCATTTTAAGTGAAGAGGAATGAAGTATACATTTCACCAGTTAGTAACAGATACGAAGTGCCCCAAGACAATCTACAGCCCTGTTCTCTGTGTACTCCACCCCCTCCTTGCTGTAGCAAATTACTAGCACTGTAAGCTACTGGCAATATTGTGCCACTCTTCAAAGAATACATAAACAAAGCCCAAAACCTACTGCATTGTTTGAGAGACTTAGAAAATGACTGACCATCTGTCATCTTGCACTTGGGACCAATACAAGCAATACAGAGCTCTCTGTTTTCCCTCATTACTTATCTGGCTAACCACTCACGCACCAACTTGAGCCACACAAATAACGGCAGTGCAGCTGTAAAACAAATTAAAATATACCTTGGATGGACTACGGACATCACAGTCACACATATATATATATATATAATGAAATATGGTATGTTCTGAGTGGTGCTAGAATAAAGTTTCTTTAATATGTAATTATATTTTTCTGCACGTCATGTTTCAGAAAAAAAAAACAGAGTATCATGATCTTCCAGATGGGATTTCACAGTCTGTGCCTACCGAGTTGCACCGCTATACAGAACACATCATAGGACTTGACTCTCAGGATTCTACAAGGAAACTCCTACAAACACAATAAACCATTTACGGTTCACAAGTACGTACACTACTCTTCACTGATTAAACTTACATCAGAATTAATAAAGTTGAGATCTGATGCTGCAAAATACAATGACAGATGAAAAGTGAGAATTTTAAAACAAAAATGAGGGCATTTTTTTTCTGATCAGATGCAATACTCCAACTTTAAAGTGCATTAATTTATATAAAACATTCAATATATACAAGCATGTGAAACTCCATAAAATACTATTACTTTGCTATCAAAATCAATACAATTCTCACATATGGTTATAATAATGAAAGTTTTGTGACCGACTTTTTTTTCTTCAAAAGCATTACTGCTAAAAGCAGCTCTGCTACAAATGTGCCACCTATTCTGTAATCGAATATTTTCATATATTGTTTTGTAAATGTTGCCTTGGAGTACATTTTAATATATAAATCAATTAAGCATACTTAGCAACTTAAGCATGCGTTGCACTTACTGAAGCAACACTAACATTGCTTTGATCATTAATTTATTAAAAACAGCTTTAAAATGTGACAGTTTCATCAGAAGGGACTTTTAATGCCTGAAGCAATGCAAGTGTTAAGGCTGCCAACCTAACTGAAAATTTCTTTTAACTTAAATAATAACCTTCTGCTTTGTTTTACCCGATAACATATAACTAGCTGTTGTCAGCACAAGCCAAAACAGAATAATTAGGAGTTATTTTGGCAAGAATAAAGCAAGTGACATGCACTTATAAATCAAGCTGCAGTCTTTAAGAAAACAAATATTTAGCATTCTACAAATCCCAAACATTGTGCATCCTTGAGGATGAATAACTCTATTAGCTGTAGTCACTATACTAATTAGAAGCTGAAAGTGCCAGACAAGTTATATTTTATGAAACTGTAGATCCAGTAAGACTAATTCAGCAAAGATGCGGAATGATTTAGTGATTTCTGGAACTCATTACTAATCGTACTGTTTGCAACAAACCCAACTGAACAATACACTGATTGCACACTATTTGAATGACGAATGCTCAGTGGGAAGTGCAACTGATTCTCAAACCTGTATTAGAATCTGCTTACTTATCACATCAGTTACATCTATTAGAATCAAGGTGAAAAGACAGCTGTGTAAGAATTTACCATAACAGTAGAAGTCTAACTGACCACTGCTGCAGTATTACTAACTGATGGAATAAGTACCTCCCGCTGGAGACCATCCTCTTCCCTGTTTTTGCATTTAGAAGTTTTATACCGGTCATCAAAAAGAGAAGTGTGATTGTGGGACGCAGCATCCTTACAGAGATTCTCATACTTAATATCTGTCTTGTTTAGGTGCAGACCACTACTATAGGGACTGTTCTGTCATTCATTTGAGACCAAGCCTTTGTCTCTGTTGTCCGTCTTCAATGAAAACTTACTTTAAGAACCAAAAGCTTAAGGCGCCCTTCTCTACTGATGTTTCTTCAATGGTGAAGAAAAATTCTAAGACATTTAAGATAAACGTCTGCTGTTGAGTCAGACCTGGACATCTCCATCACATCTCGAGACCACAGACCATCTGGTTGCTGCTGCTCTATTGCTACCCTGTCAGATACAGATATGGCACAGCAGTCTAGCACATCTGTCACGTCCATTCATTCACTTTGGGCAAGAAGGGGAACTTTGGCTTATTATTTTAGCGGGACCTGAGGGAATACCTCAGTTCTTAGTCAGTGAGGAAACTCCCTGTTCCTCAATCAAGGTACGCAAGAGCTCAGAGCCTCCTTGCTTTGTGCAGGCAGATGTTGCAGTTAAATAGTAAAAGACAAAACAATCCATTTCCCCTAAGTTTGTCAGGATTCTCAGAAGGAATGGCAGGACATACTTTAGAATACATAATTACTTAAATTAATCACAATGGACATGATCTTACTGCAAGCATTTCTAACGAAAATTCCTGATAAGGTCTGATCCAGGAAACAACCTTTTTGCAGAACTCTTCACCTTTGTTTCCCTCTCGTTAAACTTGTACCTTATTTTTCAGGAGAGAGAGGCATTAAGGGCCATTATTCAGAGCGGTCTGGAAGTAGGTACTGGGTAAGTGATTTATTCAGTGTCACACACCATTCAAGAGACATACTGCAACTATCAACCCCACATCCAGTGGACATACCCATCTTGTTATTCTAGTATTAAGCTACAGTGCTAACCCAGTTCTACAAATGGCGTATCAGAATCTCTTAAATCATGTAAGCACGTCACAGATGATGGTAGTAAGAACTGGGCTTTTCTGAAGCTAGAAAAAAATACTTGCTAATTTCTATGTTCTGAATGATGAAGCCAACTTTTACAACTAAAAGTACATGGAGGTTAAAAACATTAACTTCAGTTTAGTTTTTAACAGATTCAATATTATTACAGTTCTACTACTAAAGAAGAAATGTTGCCAAAAGCTCTTGGACAGTCCCTGTATTACTAGTTGTGATATACGTAAGCTATGCCCAGGGAAAGCCCCTGACTGCTGAACACAGAAATAGTCACAGTAAAAGCAGAAAACAAAGAGAACAAAAACTCTATACAAAGACAGTGGCTGGAGGGGCCAGGATTAAACCATGGACACTGGCATTTTGAAGCAGATATGAAACACTAAGCCACTTCAAAGCCCAGTTAACAGCTCTCATATGGACAGTGAAAGAATGCAAAATGTCATTGTTCCTTCAGGCCAGTGTCAGTGGCACAACAGGTAGCAAACTCACCTTGGGTGCAAAAGGCTGTGGGATTCTACTCCCACACCAGGTAGCTCAACTGCTGACACTGCAGCGCAGCATAGGGGGTGTGGTGCTCTCACATGGGTGTCATCCTTAGGATGAGATGTTAAAACAGAAGCTCAATGTTCCTGAGTTGATGGAAGCTCAGGCGGATGTAAAAGATCCCACAGCACCTATCGAAAAGAGGAGGGGTCTTTCCTTTAACAAAAAAAGTATGTATTTACAAAATGTTCATATTTACAGGCTCATATATGCACATTTATTTTTTTACTACTTAGCATTTTTTCATAATATTCTCACTGTTATTCTTCTATACTGACCCCTACTCATTCTTCCACAACCATAATCTAATTTTTCACAATACATCAGCTAAAATCCATTTCCCGTTAAACAAAATTTCATTCAATCTTTTATTCCAAATAACCCATATTACATAATATAAAATCTTATCTACCATTCTCACATATTCATTCTTATTCTTCTAATAATATCCACAAATATTCATATCTGTACTGTTTATGTCACTAATATTCTCAGAAAAATTTCTTCACACAACTTTTTCCAAAACTTTACCACTCTTTTATATTTCCAAACACATGCTCTGTTGACTCCCTCTCCACAAAATAAACACTTTCAACTTTCTTTTTGTGTGTCATATTCCCCTTTACTGGTAACTCATTACCAGTCTCAAAAGGAAATTCTGACACATTACTATGTTGATATGCCACGTTTTCCTTGCATTAATGGTTTTAATCACTTCATCTGGTAAATTTTCCCCATGGGTTTACATAATATCTTTTCATCACATTATTATACCGTATCCAAGAGGAGGGGGAAGGCATGCCCGAAGGCAAGAAGAGAGGTGGAAGGTTAGGAGTGTAGTAGTGAGGGTAGGAACTTTGAATGTTTGCAGTATGACTGGTATAGGGAGAGAGCTAGCTGATATGATGGAGAGAAGGAAGGTTGATATATTGTGTGTGCAAGAGACCAGATGGAAGGGAAGTAAGGCCAGGTGTATAGGAGGCAGGTTCAAATTGTTCTATTATGGTGTGGATGGCAAGAGAAATGGGGTAGGGGTTATCCTAAAGGAACAGTATGCCAAGAGTGTTTTGGAGGTGAAGAGTGTGTCTGATAGAGTGATGTTTATGAAGCTTGAAATTGATGGTGTAATGATGAATGTTGTTAGTGCATATGCTCCACAAGTTGGGTGCGCGATGGATGAGAAAGAAAAATTTTGGAGTGAGTTGGGTGAAGTGGTGGTGAGTGTACCCAAGGGTGAGAGACTAGTGATTGGAGCGGACCTCAATGGGCATGTTGGTGAAGTGAACAGAGGGGATGAGGAAGTGATGGGTAGGTATGGTGTTAAGGAGAGGAATGCAGAAGGTCAGATGATTGTGGATTTTGTGAAAAGGATGGACATGGCTGTGGTGAATACGTATTTTAAGAAGAGGGAGGAGCATAGGGTGACATACAAGAGTGGAGGAACATGCACACAGGTGGATTATATCCTATGTAGGAGGGCCAGTCTGAAGGAGATTGGAGACTGTAAAGTGGTGACAGGGGAAAGTGTAGTTAAGCAGCATAGATTGGTGGTCTATAGGATGACGTTGGTAATCAAGAAGAGGAGGAGGAGTGTGAAAGCAGTGCCAAGGATTAAATGGTGGAAGTTAAAAAAGGGCGATTGTGAGGTGGAGTTCAGGGAAGAGTTAAGACAGGTACTGGGGAAGCAGTGAAGAGTTACTGAATAGCTGGGTAACTACAGCAGAGCTAGTAAGGGAGACTGCTAGAAAGGTGCTTGGTGTGACATCTGGACAGAGGAAGGAGGACAAGGAGACCTGGTGGTGGAATGAGGAAGTACAGGAGAGTATACAGAGGAAGAGGCTGGTGAAGAAGTGGGATTGTCAAAGAGATGAAGAAAGTAGACATGAGTATAAGTAGATGAGACACATGGAAAAGAGAGAGGTGGCGAAGGCTAAGGATAAGGCATATGGAGAGTTGTATGAGAGATTGGACAATAAAGAGTGAGAAAAGGACCTGTACCGATTGGCTAGACAGAGGGACAGAACTGGGAAAGATGTGCAGCAGGTAAGGGTGATAAAGGATAGTGAGGGAAACATACTCAAGTGAGGAGAGTGTGTTGAGTAGATGGAAAGAGTACTTTGAAGGGCTGATGAATGAAGAGAATGAGAGATAAAGAAGGTTGGGATGATGTGAGGATAGTGAATCAGAAAGTGAAACAGATTAGCAAGGAGGAAGTAAGGTCAGCTATAAAGAGGATGAAGAATGGAAAGGCTGTTGGCCCAGACGACATACCAGTGGAAGCATGGAGGTGCTTAGGTGAAATGGTAGTGGAATTTTTAACCAGATTGTTCAATGAAATTTTGGAAAGTCAGAGGATGCCTGAGGAGTGGAGAAAAAGTGTTTTGGTACCTATCTTCAAGAATAAGGGTGAAGTGCAGAGCTGCAGTAACTACAGAGGGATAAAATTGATCAGTCACAGCTTGAAGTTATGGGAATGTAGTGGAAGCTAGGTTAAGAAGCGAGGTGATGATTAGTGATCAGCAGTATAGTTTCATTCCAGGAAAGAGCACTACAGATGCAATATTTGCTCTGAGTGTGTTGTTGGAGAAATACAGAGAAGGTCAGAAGGAGTTGCATTGTGTCTCTGTGGACTTAGAAAAAGCATATGACAGGGTGCCTAGAGAGGAGTTGTGGTACTGTATGAGGAAGTCGGGAGTGGCAGAGAAGTATGTAAGAGTGGTACAGGATATGTACGAGGGTAGTGTGACATTGGTGAGGACTGCGGTGGGAGTGACAGATACGTTTAAGGTGGAGGTGGGATTACATCAAGGATCAGCTCTGAGCCCTTTCTTATTTGCAGTGGTGATGGACAGGTTGACAGATGAGATCAGACAGGAGGCCCCGTGGACTATGATGTTTGCAGATGACATTGCGATATGTAGTGAGAGTAGGGACCAGGTTGAGACCACCCTGGAGAGGTGGAGATATGCTTTAGAGAGGAGAGGAATGAAGGTCAGCAGGGCTAAAACAGAATATATGTGTGCAAATGTGAGGGAGGGTAGAGGAATGGTGAGGATGCAGGGAGTAGAGTTGGAAAAGGTGGATGAGTTTAAGTACTTCGGATCAACAGTTCAGAGTAATGGTGAGTGTGGAAGAGAGGTGAAGATGAGAGTACAGGCAGGGTGGAATGGGTGGAGAAGAGTGTCAGGAGTGATTTGTAAGACGGGTACCAGTAAAAGTGAAAGGGAAGGTCTACAAGAGGGTAGTGAGACCAGCTATGTTAAATGGGTTTGAGACGGTGGCATTGACGAAAAGGCAGGAGTCACAGCTGGATGTGGCAGAGTTAAAGATGTTAAGATTTGCACTGGGTGTGACTAGGATGGACAGGATTAGGAATCAGTATATTAGAGGGTCAGCTCAGGTTGGACAGTTTGGAGACAAAGCAAGAGAGGTGAGATTGCACTGGTTTGGACATGTGCTGAGGAGGGATGCTGGGTATATTGGGAAAAGGATGCGAAGGATGGAGTTGCCAGGTAAGAGGAAAAGAGGAAGGCCTAAGATAAGGTTTATGGATGTGGTGAGAGAGGACATGCAGGTGGTTGGTGTGAAAGAGCATGAAGCAGAGGACACAAAGAAATGGAAACAGAAGATCCGCTGTGGCGACCCCTAACGGGAACAGCCGAAAGAAGATGATGATCCTTTTAACATTCTCTATATCATTAATTTTTATTTTCCATTTTAGTATTTTTCTTGATAAATTTTTTACTTCATTTACATATTCCTTTTCTTATCTCTCAGAACTTTTTGTACTTAGATTTAAACATTTTCACAATTAATTTCTCATTCTCTTCCTTTACCCACTTTAATACTCTATACAAGTTTAAAGAAGCAGGACTAATAACTGGATTTTGTAACCCCAATCTCCCTTTATCTTCACTCTTGTACAACACACCTCTTTTCACTGGTTTAACCTTGGTTAATCTTTAACCTATAGGAAAGAAAACATCAATTGCCCAATTTCTTTCATATTTTACGGGCTCATATAAACAATTCATATGTATGCTATTTTCCAATTAATACAAAGTTCACCAGATAAAGCTTTTTTAATGAATGCTAATCTACACATCCTCCAAAGAAGATACATTTCATTTATCAAACCCTCCCACTGCATCATAACTACATATGTTTTCTTACACTGTATACCTAACAAACGCAATTCATTCAGTGAAAAATACACACCCCAATTTTCACATCACCCAAATCCTTAATTTTATTTTTTTATTCAAGGTCATTCCCATTTCCATTCATGCAGACAAACCAACACTTTCATCATCTACATTTCATTCTTAGCAGTACAATTAAATTGTATGAGCATGTCAGAATGAGCATGTCAAAATGGAATTACCACTTCCTTTGGCATCCCATATCTAGCTTTGTTCATGTGTAAGCTAATTCACTCACTATTGAATTTATTACCAGTGAAAACAATATTCCACCCATGAGACATCCTTGGCTTATACCACATTTCATGCATATTTCTTTACTCAACCACACATTCACTAACACTGTCACTCTATCATTTTGATGTGCTGACATACACACCCTTAATTCTGTTACCTGTTGCATACTTCTCTATATCACACAAAGCATCATATCCTACTCTATCCAATACCTTGCTAATATCATGCAACATAAGTTTCACATCCTCCCTTTTACTTGTATCAATCACCACAATTTCTCTCACAATCAATAACAATTCTTGACATCCTTTCCATTTTATACCATATGCACCTTTTTCCATATCACTCATCCTTCCATTCTCCTCTGCATTATTCTCATATTATAATCTGTGTTTAGTGTGATGGGTCTCTAATTTTTTTTAGTTCATTCTTCTCATCTTTCTTCCATACAAGCTATAACTCTTCAAAAACAAACCCTTCCTTCAACCATGCAGATGGAGAATACAGTTATGAGTGCTGAATCCTACACAAATGACTCTACAAGCACTTACATGAGTGCATGGATTGTGCTGTCCCTAACAGAACCAAGACGCAATCCCAAAAAAAAAAAAAAAAAAGAGAAGGTAATCTGGTGGTCCCCTGCCATAAACAAACTGTACAACAGAAGGAAGAAAATGTTGCAAAAGAGAGTAAAATCCCATGAGTGGAGAAGCTCCCTGGTCAGCATCAGGAAGAAGCTGAGATCCCTTATAAGATCCTCCAAAGTTAGCTACGAAAACAAAATCACCACTGATTTTAAGGACAACCACAAAGCATTCTAAAGCCATGTCAAGAATCTCAACGGCAACACCCAGACTTGCTCCGAGTTGCAGCACAACGGCACAAAAATTACAGAATGAAGAACAAGCACAAACCAAACCAGAAATAAAGAAACCAAGTGAAGTAGCTGGATTGGACCCACTCACAAGTAAAAATAGATGAAAGAGACTGTTGTAGTAAACAAAATCCACTTTATTCACTCCACAAAAACACATGAATTGTTCACCAAGGATAAATGCTTTTGTCTAGAAGACCTAGACTTCATCAGATAACTTACCACAAGTGGGAACTTCCTTATATACACAAGTGCAATAGGAAGTGACATAAGCAATAAAACAATTAAAGAAGCAAATTCATTTAATATTATATATATATATATATATATATATATACATATATATTTAAAAGTAATACAAGCACAATGTTAGTAGTCCTGGAAGTGAATGCATACAAATGATAACCTGATTTCAAAAAACACAAACACACAACCCCCTAATAAATACAAAATAAATGCTAACCAATGTCATAAATATGTATATCATAAATATATGCATAAAATATAAATATATATAAAAAGTGTATAAAAGTTTAAAATGGAAATGTAAAAGGCTGTTTTATGCAATGGATACTATTAAGTTAAATACATAAATACTGGTGAGGTAGATTTACCTCTCTAATGCTTTTAATTTTAGAATAGGGCTAATAGTAATGTGCTCATTAAGACCTGGCCAGTTCCTTGCATTTAAACGTAACTGCCAATATAATTCTCTTTTTTCCAAAAATAATGACCAAGCCTCCCCCCCATTTCAGTGCTAATACTATCTGTAATAAAAAATTGAAACTTGTTATTAATGTTCTCCATTATATGCTTACTCAGGGCATTGGTCTCTTTTATTTTTAATATCATATAGATGTTCGTATATATGGTTTTTAAACTTCCGGTCAGTCTTGCCAATGTAGTATAACAAGAATTGACACTGCACATAACACAATAAATAACTTTCTCTGAGCCACAATTATACCTCTGGTTAATCCTAATCTCTACATTGTTGCTGTAAAATGTGTTCCCCTCTTATGTATCTGCAGTAGTTACATCTACCACATTTATTCATAAAACCAGAGCTGTGGTTGGAGTAGATATTACTAGTCTCAAATATATTTTTCAAGTTCTTACCTCTTCTGTATACTATGGTGGGTTGTAATCCTATTAAAGGTCTAATGTTCTTCTCATGTCTAAGGATGAACCAATTTTTTACGAAAATGTCTCTTAGCATAAAACTATCTTGTGTAAAAATAGTGGTAAAGGAAGCTTTAAAATCTCTACTTTCTTCAGCTGTAATATTGTCATGTTGATTAGTAGATGTAACATTTATAGTAACATCACCTGAAAGTAGAGGCAAAGAAAAACCACGCTCCCTCTTGTTAACAACCTCTATGTCACTTACAAATTTAAGGGTATCCTCTTTTCACAAACATCTGTTTTAAATTATCACATTCATCCAGAAATTAAGCCATGCCAGACACCATACGTGCTGCCCGCATGAATTGGCCCTTTACAATTGCCTTCCTTTGTTTTATAGGGTGGGTACTGGAGAACTGCAATAAAGAATTTGAGTATGCACTTTTTCTAAAAATCTTTGATACAAACAATGTTTACATAATCTTTCACCAAGAAAATGTCTAAGAAAGAAATCATGTTGAGATCACTGGTGTGAATGAACCTTAAAAATTATGTGGTAGTTTCAATATAATCAATAAAATCATCAATAACATCAATAGGTCCATCCCACAGACCAAACATATCATCCAAAAACCTGGTATAGAACCTAATATGCTTAAAATAGCATGAGGGAAATAATTTTTTCTCCCATTGCCTGACCCCAATATTAGCAGAGAGACCACCACATGCAGATCCCACAGCCACTCCCTCATGTTGCAAATCTATTTCTTTGTTAAACAATACAAAATTGTTTTAAGGACCATTTCCATCAATTGCGTATAGACTAAAACATCAAAATGTGCATGTCTTTTTCATGGAGGTACTCTGTAAACCAATCTAACCCTGTATCATGGGGTATATGACTGAATACAAGTCCTTAATGTCAGTGGTTATAAAAATATAAGCACCCTTGAAAGGTATTTTGTCCATAGCTTCTAAAAAAACTCAAGAGTCCTTCCAAATGTGTGCCTCACTAAAAACATGTTCCTTTAACTTAATATCCAAATATTTTGCTAAGGGGTGTATAATTGAGCCCTTAGAGTCTACTATGGGGTGCATTTTTTTTTACTTCATTCTTCTCATCTTTCTTCCATACAAGCTATAACTCTTCAAAAAGAAACCCTTCCTTCAACCATGCAGATGGACAATACAGTTACGACTGCTGAATCCTACACAAATGACTCTATAAGCACTTACATGAGTGCATGGATCGTGCTGTCCCAAACAGAACCAAGACACTATCCTCAAATAAAAGGAAGCTAAACTGGTGGTCCCCTGCTATAAACAAACTGTACAACAGAAGGAAGAAACTGTTGCAAAAGAGAATAAAATCCCATGAGTGCAAAACCTCCCTGGTCAGCCTCAGTAAGAAGCTGAGACTCCTTATAAGATCCTCCAAAGTTAGCTAAGAAAACAAAAACACCACTGATTCTAAGGACAACCACAAAGCATTCTATATAGCTATGTCAAGAATCTCAATGGCAACACCCAGATCTACTCTGAGTTGCAGCACAACAGCACAAAAATTACAGAACCAACTGATATTGCCAACATCCTGGCAGATAGGTTCAGTGCTAACTTTACCCCCTTCTCACCCCCTAAAGGGCCCATATCTATACAGGAAGACTGCAGAGTCCCTGTAATCACAACTAAGCAGGTAAAAGTTGCACTCTCAAACGGCAAAAACAAACATCCATGGGACCGGACAACATCCCAGGCTGCATTTTACACAAACTTCAGAATCAACTGGCTCCCCACCTAAGCACCATGTTCAATCATAGCCTCAAATCAGGCTTTGTGCCCCCTGAATGGCGGACAGTAACAGTTATCCCACTCCACAAATGGGGAGCCACCACTGAACCCAGGAACTATCACCCTCTTAGCCTGATAAGCCTAGTCTGCAAGGCCATGGAACGTATCATTATGGAACTCAAACAAAGATATTGGTAACCTCCAAACTTTGGACACCACCCAGTTCGGGTTTGTGAAAGGCAGATCATGCCTCCTGAACCTGATCGACTTCTGTGAGGCAGTCACCAAAGCTGTAGACGAGGGTAAGGTGGTTCACACAGCCTCTCTTGACCTCGCCAAGGATTTCAACACCATCTCCCATTCTGGAATTATAGCTAAACTCTCTAAAAGTACAGTTGTGTACACTTACCATAAATTTAGATGTTCAAGTGTATTTACTGTTGCAGTCATCACATTTGGGTTATCTGCCTGCAGGTAGCCCTCAGCCAGCCTGAATACCAGAGTCTTGGGATTTCTGCGTCAGATGCTGTTGCTTCTTCCATGACGTCAGGGGTATAAAACATGCAGCCAATGCCAATACATCATTTTTTCTTGCCCCAGATGTCAGGTGCCCCCAAACTAGGATGCAATTACATTGTATGTAATATCACCAGCAAAAAAACAAATACCAATGATACAAGATATGAGAGACAAAAAAGATAGGATAGAAGTCAAGAGAAGTCAGGGGGGGGTGGAGGGAGGGTAACCAGGACTGCAACAGTGAATACACTCTAACATCTATATTTACGGTAAGTGCACACAACTGTACTATGTTCTTTGTGTTTCACTGTTGCAGTCATCACAATTGGGTTGATTCCCAAAGCTAAGGAAGGGTGGAGGTAGTTATGAAGGATTAGGGCTGGCAATCAGGCCCTGTAAGACTGCTGTGGCAAATCCAGCTCTGGATTTAGAAAATATAGGCAAGTTGTAGTGCTTGGTGAAAGTGTGCACAGAGCTCCAGGTTGCAGCTTACAGGATGTCCCTGGTAGGGACTCCCCTGAGAAATGCTGTAGGCAGATGTAGCCCTAGTGGAATGAGTTCTGATCCCCTGTGGGGTAGGTTTCCCATGGTGCTTGTAGCAGAAATGGATATAGTGTGCTATCCATTTAGAAATGGTTTGCTTTGAAATGACCTTGCCCTCTGCTCTTGCAGCAAAGCTGACTAGAAGCTGGTCAGATTTTCTGAGAGGCTTAATCCTGTCCAGACAGAACCCAAGCTACCTGTGCATATCCAGGGAATGCAGGATCCTTTCCTCTTTATTCTGAGGATTAGGAAAAAAAGGTTGGCAAATGAATGGACTGGTTTAAAGCCACACTAGGCACCACCTTGGGCATAAAAGATGGGTTAGTCCTGAGGGAAACACTGTCTGCAAGAAAGATAATTAAGGGTTCCACTGCCATAAGGGCCTGCAATTCAGACACTCTTCTTGCTGAAGTGATGGGTAGAAGTAAAGCTGTTTTCCATGAGAGGAATTTTAACTCTGCTGTGGCTGCAGGTTCAAAGGGCGGAAGTGTGAGCTTTTCAAATACAAAGTTAAGGTCCCAGGCTGGAGTGGGAGCTCTCCTGGGGGGTCTTAAATTTTTGGCTCCTCTCAGGAACTGTTTTACCAGAGGATGAGAGGAGGGTGGCTCAGCATTATAATGAGCTGAGATGGCAGAGGCATGAATCTTAATTGAAGAGAAGGATAGGCCTTTGTGGAGCATTTCTGTTAAGTAATCTAGTATATGAGGTAAGCTGGGCACAGTTGTGCCCATTCCCTGAGATTGGCTGCAGGAACAGTATCTTCTCCAGATTTCCGAATAGAATTTTCTAGTACTAGGCCTCCTTGCCTCAAGAATGACATCCAGCACCTGCTTACTGAGGGTTGCTGGTCTTGAATTCAGGGGATTAGCCAGGCTGCAAGGTTCAGTGTCTGTAGCTGAGGGTGCAGAATCTGTCCCACTTGCTGCGTCAGCAGGGAAGTAGGCTTAGGCAGGTGCCATGGTTGTAGCACTGTTATACTGCGCAAAAGAGGGTACCAGTGCAGGCGTGGCCAGTCTGGCGCAATTAGGATTGTCCTTGGCTTGTCCTGTTTGATTTTTAGTAGAACCTTCGAGAGGAGGGGCAGAGGGGGAAAGGCATAGACTGAGAGGCTTTCCCAGGTGAAGGACAGGGCATCCACTTTCCAAGCTTGGCTGTGGGGAGTTCTGGTGCAATATTTGCTCAATTGATAGTTCTGAGGGGAAGCAAAAAGGTCCACCTCTGGTGTCCCCCACCTGTTCCTCAAAAGCTTGAATATTTTGGGTTTCAGTTTCCACTCGTGTGGGTCCATGAGATTTCTGCTTAAGTCGTCTGCCAGTGAATTTAGTTTGCCTGGCAGGAACTGAGCTTGTAAGTGCACTGGGTTGCTCAAGGCTGTGTTCCACAGAGCCATGAATAGTCTGCAGAGTGGGTAGGAATGGGTTCCCCCCCTGCTTGTTTATGTACCACATAACTGTAGTGCTGTCTGTCTTTACCAATAGTTGTCTTGGAAGAATAAGGCCTTTGAAGGCTGTCGGAGCATTCTGTACAGCTAACATTTCTTTTTGATTGATATGCAGGTGCATTTGCTTTGTGGTCCATTTGCCCTGAATGCGCTGCCCTGACATGTGAGCCCCCCATGCATAGTCTGATACTGGCTCTTCCAGCGGAAATGTTCTCTAAGGGTGCACAAGGTTTCACCAAAGGAAAAATCTTCTGGAGGGGAAGCCAAGGGAAAGGAATCCTCTGCATCAGAATCCTCATAGGTAGATAAGAGCATGTACTGGAAATCAAAAGGATCAGAGTAATCAAATTCCTGATCAAAAGAATCAGAAGGAAAATCAGTTCTAGGTCTTTTGGAGGGGAAGGCTGATTTCCCCTAATTAAAGTAATGAGGTCCTCAGCCATTCTAATCATTTGTTTTTGTGGCATGTGGGCCTTAGAATGTGCTTTGGTCATCAGTTTCCTAGGCATAGTGTGAACTTTAGGCCTGAGAAATTCAGTAGTTTTGGTTTGAAAGGAGATCGTCGGTTTAATATGAAAATCAGAAGGCCCGAAAACACCCTCAGAAGCTTGTGCCTGCACAGCGGCTCCGGACCCATCCAAGGTAGAGACATCCGCAGGTTCCGGACTCCTAAAGGATCTCAGTAGAGGCCTGTGAATCTGTAGAAGCGGGTATCAGGGGCTGCGAAAGCGCCTCACTGAGTACCGGCGGACTGGTGACTAGCTGAACATTAGCATCGTCAGCAGCCTTGAACCTATGCAGTCTGTCTCGGTCTTTACCCTTTCGTTTTTTCGGAAGTTGGATTGCTTATCGAAGTCATTTCGGAGTACGGAGATCAAGAGTGAAAGAATTTAGCTACAAAAACAGCCCGATGACAAATAGTTGAACAAGGCACAAAACCGACAGAGAGGGACGTTGTTGTCTAGGCCTAAACAGGTGACGCAAAAGAATGAAAATCTCTGTGAGGTATTTGCTTTCCACAGGCAAGACAATTTTTTATGACATCGGTTAGAGCAAGAAAAAAGGATCCCCAACAGGGTACTTATCTTTTAGAAGACTTCAGGTCTGAAACTCGAAAAGCGAAAATTTCAGGAGTAGGCTGACCAGCACTTGCGAACTGCTTCTGCTTTGGGCACCGCATGGCAAGAAAGACTGATGTAATGGCATCGGCTGCATGTTTTATACCCCTGACGACCTGATATCATGGAAGAAGCGACAGCATCAGACACAGAAATCCCAAGACTCTAGTATTCAGACTGGCTGAGGGCTACTTGCAGGCAGATAACCCAAATATGATTACTTCAACAGTGAAACACGAAGAACATTAGGTATAATTCCCTACGTCACAAGATGGGTTGCCAACTGGCTCACTGACAGAACCCACACTGTAAAAGTTGCAGACTCCAAATCTGACTTCAAATTAGTGACACGTGGAGTACCACAAGGTTCAGTCCTGGGACCTTTCCTGTTTATCTAATTCTCTGAAGTACAGGCTAACACTGAAGACCCCTGGCTAACGAAGTTGGCAGATGACTGCAAATTAGGAGCCATAGCAGAGCCCACAAATGACGTGGACATCCTACAGAAGGGACTCACTGAGACAGATGGCTGGTGTCAGAGCCATGGCCTCAAGCTCAATGCCAAAAAGTGCATCGTCATCCCCTTTGGTAAAAACTCTGTACCCATGAACTACCAAACAGACAGCAGTCTACTTAACACTGAATGTGTGATGAGACCTTGGGACCCAGGTGGACAGTAGTCTCTCCTTTGATAATCATATCGTCACAGTAGTCAAGAAGTCCCTCTAGGTGGCACACCATCACAAAAGGGTTCTCATCCAGGAAGAGAGAGGTCATTGTTCCCCTCTACTTGACACTCATTAAACCCATTAGAGTACGACGCCCCTTTTGGAATGTACCTCACAAGACAACTGCAGCAGCTGGAAAGGCCACAGAAGTACCTCACACAAAGAGGATTACTGGCCTCAAACAGATGCCCTACACTGACTGTCTCAAAAAACTCCAGCTTTACTCCATAGCATATCGCCTACTCAGAGGTGATCTCTGCATAACATACAAGGCTATGTCAAACCCAGATCTGTTGGACATGGTACACCTAAAGAAATCCCAATCCCTCAGCTACATGCTCTAGGGACCTAAACCTTGTCACCACAATAAACAGCACATGCTGTAGGGATAGACTCCTGTCCCAGAGACTTCCCATATTCTGGAACAAGCTATCCATCTATGTCAAGCAAAGTTCTCATTAGCACTCTTCAAGAAAAATCTTGATGAGTGGATGGGAAATAGGAAATACACCCGGGGATCACTTCTGTGGCTCTGCTCGTCAATGGCACATGAAAATAACTTTCTTGGGTGGCGTAAGCCAGGGAACCTTGTTGGCTAGGCTTACTTAGGCTCTTGGGCCAATAGCAGAGTACCTACCTATGAACCACTAATTTAGTATAATTACACAATATTTTTTGCCAATCCATTAATTTCTTGTACATTCCATACTCTATACAATCTGGGCCTGATGCTGAATCAACATTTAACTTTCCTAAGTACTTCATTCAATTCACGAATAATCATTTCTTTTTCACATTTTTAACTCATTATGGATTTTGTTTAACTTTCCATTCTCTCTAGTTTTCCTACTTTTTACTCGCATACATATTTTTCACATACTGTACTAAAATAATCTGTTTGCTTGTGTTCTTTTTACCTCTCCATTTACATTTTTCAATTCTCTCATTATACTAATTTCCTCCTATACTTTGCACAAATATGCAGATACCTCTTCCCTTCTCCTTTGTAACTAGTATCTCTGCCTAAACAATAATGTATTTTTTTCTTTTATACATCTTTTTCCATATCATAATACTCTTGTATTATTCCCTAAATTATATAATGTATTTCTATACATTTTTCCATACTTGACTTTCTCTTCCTTTCTTGCATCATCCTGCCATTAAGAAAAAAAAAACTTTTATACGTCTTTTTAAATTCAATCTACTATTCAGACCTGTTTTTATAATAGTCCTTCAAGGTTATATGATCCTTACATAACTGCAATGTCTACAACTCTCCAATTTCACCCCATAATTTCTCATTTATTCTTTTTAGTCTCTTTTCTATTGTAATATACTCCCTTTCTCCCATCACCTCCAGCCAAATTGCTAAATGGTCTGAAAAAACAGACAATTATCACCATCTGTTAACGCCAAGACTTCAGATAATACAAAATAATCAATTTCAGATCTAAGTATTCCATTCTACAAGTCCACTGACTTTTGTTCCACACAGCTAATTTACATAATGTTATCATTTCTTGCATTTTTTTCATCTTTCCCTTTCTTTTTACATTTTCACCTTAAATCTTGCAATTATAATTTTCATGTTGACCATCACAGTTTAATATTTGGTGAAACAGATTCACTCTTTCCTTACTAGTTATACATGCATATAATGCTTTAAATCTACAAGTTTTCTCCAACTCACATCCACATCTGTTAACCTTTTCATCTAGTATTTTCACTGTTTTTTTTCACACAGCACAGTCAAGTCCAGAACAATGTTTACCTCCTCAGTTCCATATTGTATTTCCACCCCAAAGTTTTTCTGTTTGCAGTCACTCTTCACTCGCCAGGAATCTTGCATCCTCTAACAGAAAGACATGCAGGTCACATTCAGCACACCATTCCAGTATCCCAGTCCTTTTTGCAGTGTTAATAATATTGTTGCCTTCTTTTTAAGTTTAGGGGAAATATTTTAAAATTTTTCATTTTTACTCTTTCCCCAATTGAATACTTTATCCTGGACTTATGTACAAATAATTCTTGATCCTCAAAATCAAAATTTTCACTGGCTATAACTTCAAAAAAATATTGGCATCAATTCCTTCTTCTGACCCCTGTTCCTGCATGCACTCTCTCTCATTTTCCCCTCCATATTTTTTCTTCTACATCATCTTCTTCACCTAGTTGACCCTCTCCCCAGCCTATTGTCATCCTTCGTCAAATACGTTTTCTTCCCTTTAACCTTTTTTATTGTTTACTGCTTGATCTTGACAATACATCTAAGCCCCCCCCCCTTTTTTAACACAACCTGCATTCAGGCACACACCTTCTTGCTGTATGTCCTTTTTCACCACACTGGTTGCATCGTATATTGTCACAATCCTCAATTAAATGAGAAAAGCCCCCTCAAAAACAAGGATTTAGGCTGGCCAGTGTACTTTAATGTCTCTCTATGGCCAGCCACAAAAATAACACTTGGGAAGTGTTTCACCATACTGTTTTCACATTTCAAAGCAGCTACCAAACTCCACCCTCCATTCCATAAGTTTCTTTCATCTATAGCTTTCACAGTATTATCAACAGTTTCAAAAAGACCCTGCATTCATTTTTTAAGAGAGTCTTCTACCAGTTTATCAGTCCTAAACTGAAAAGTAACATGTTTTAAACATTTAAGTTACGACTGAAAAACAACTGCTCCATGGATAACATCCTTTTTGTTGCATAGTTCCAAACATTTCACCATCAGTTCCAAATGTTAAGTCACAAAAAGTCTCTGCTGTAATATGTAGAAAAGAGTGAATGTTTTGAGCTTTAAAACTCATAAGTTACCGAATTGTCATGCACACACTATTTATTCGTGTCATTTTTTCTTATTCACATAGCTGGTGGTCTCTTCTTTTTAAGAGCAGATTTACTTAGTTTATTCCTGCTCTCCTTTTCTGTCCACTGGCACTTAATGCAGTAACTAAAAACATATGCAGCACCTGCTTCCACAAAACCAGATATCATATCAGCTTGTTGCAGCTTTCTTTTTACTTGTCACTGCTGCATACATTTGAAGTGTTGCATCTCTAAATTAAACACGACGGCGAGTAGCACTGTGAACAGAGTAAAAAAGGCAGGCAGATATACCTTAAAAACAACTTAATTAGCGCTTTCGGTAGGATCTATGTCCTACCTTCTTCAGACAACTAAGAACCAATTAGCAAAGCTTTTATAACAAAGACAAACATCACAATTACTCAATTAGTAAATTAGCATTAGTGAATACTTGTCCTTAAAGGGCTAGAGTCTTCCTGTTAGTATAATGCTGTAAAAATATATGCAAATAAAATGATTGCAATATCTCAATATTAAAAACTAATTACATGCATAATTGCTAAGAAAATTACTAATTAATAAATATATATTATTCAATATGAATATATTTCTATGAAAACAAAAAGAGTAAATATATGTATATATTTAAATGTAATATATGTTATAGAACATTCAAATTACATGGTTACTAAAATGTAAAGATAAATGGTCTACTAAGAGCATACATATAAAGGGCAGTCGAAAAACCGACAAAGTCGCTACTTCAGGCAATAGACAAGCAACATGAACTTAAAAGTAAAATAAAATGTGCTATACTCGAATATGACATCAGCGAGCGAAGAAATATGAACAAACAGCACCATTTAAATAATATATGAAAAATAAAAATACTTTTACACAAATCAATCCATAAATCCCCAGAAATTCAAATCATCTGTTTAAGGCCAGACGTTTTAAAATACTTTTTATAGATATGTATTAATTTAAACCAGGATATATGTGGGCTTCAGTTCTAATCTGCCACATGATTTCGTCAATTTCTAGGTTTAACTGCCAGGGGCCACCTCTAGGATCAAAATGCCTTTGTTGCAAGATGGAAAATTTAAAACCATGATCAGGAAATTCTATAATATGTCTAGCCAAAGCATTGTTTGTATCATTTTTTGCAAATAGTGTAAGAATGTTCATAAATACGTTGTTTTAATTTTCTCTCAGTCTTTCCAATATAAAATACGGAACACTGGAACAGGTGGCTACATATATGACCCCTTTAGTATGACAATTAAACCTTCCATTAATATGAAATATATTATTTTTTTAGCTTAATTTTATCAACACAGATAAATCTACATTGGTGGCATGCACCACATTTATACATTCCAAAGTTACCATGAATTGTGGGCTTTACATTCCTTTCTAAAACAGATTTTAAATTTGCCCCTCTTCTAAAAATAATTTTTGGTTTTAAACCTAAAAGTTTTAATAAACCTTTATCTTCAGTAATAATGGACCAATTCTTATATAAAATCTCTTTCATATTATAGTGGTCCAA